>NC_027751.1:53394716-53416849 GCF_000695525.1 Brassica oleracea var. oleracea
TTGAAAAAAAATTATTTGAACTTGGACTCAATGGTCCAAAGGAAAAAAAAAGGTGAGAATTGAATCTGATTTTTTAATAGGCCCAAATGGCCCCAGAGAGATTTGATTTGGGCTGGATCCATAAATAATGACCCAATATAGATTTGTTATTAATATTACTTAATTGCCCTTAATGAAACATGCAATGTTAGTGAAGAAAACATGCCCCTAAGGTAATTATGACAATAGGATCCTGCTTTAATAGTATAGATGCAAAAGCTTAAACCTAATATGAAAAGGAAAACTTTAAACCCAATTATTAAATGGAAAATCATCAGAACTCTTAATGTAAATATCTAAAACCCATTAAGTAAATTATTCTAATGAAATCACCTAACCATTGTCACGTATCAGAATCTTTGCAGCTGGTGTGATAGTGCCAAACCCAATCAGCACTTACACATACTGGACCCGTATTCTGAATGTGAAGAAGCTAATTGCTTTTGGAGTTTGGAAGTCACCTGATGGTAAAAATATTGCCAGAGTGCTCTTGATCCCGTTTTCTCTCTCTCGGCTCTGTCCAGAAAGGGCTTGTTTTTCTGCGGTCTACTTCACCGGAAGGTACAAAAGAAGTTGGAGGGTGACAGGTGCACATACAGGTAGCAGCAATCCACCAAGCACATACATGTTGACCATTAAGTTCACCGAAACTTTTTCCGATCCAAGGACTCTTTTCCATCATTCAGACCCCTTTTTTTTTGAGATCGGGATAGTTCCACATCTCGTCTTTCTAGCCATGTCTACCGCTTGATCCACTGGTCCACCTTTAGCTTTCAGCTTCTTTCTATACCTGAGAAATGTGAGAGATCAATCTTATGGACAAGTTTAAATGAGAGAAATGGAAAATCATAAATGATGCCTTGACCTTTCAAAACGGCTCTTTCACGTGCGTGGATAACACTACAATTTCCACAAAATTGTCAAAACGCTTATTCCTCTTAACTTTTTCAATATTTCTATTTATTTTAAGAGACTCTCTGAGATACCTCAATGTTGATACTCTTAAGAGTCGGTAACAAGAGCTCGTAAATTACATCAGTAAGTACACACAAAGATAAAGTCCTGTAATAAGGCTTGTATAGCATTTCTTAAAAGGACTATGTGAAGGTTGGATGTTGTTAATAGACGAGGAATCTGTTTCCAACCACGAGATCGTGTTGTGGGAAAATAAATCGTGGTAGCAATTGGTAGTCACGATTATAACAACGTGCATGCACCTTAAATAAGTTGAATGTTTTGTTTTCAATTTTTTTCCTAAATTAAAATATTGAATTGTAAGCAAAGATGGAATCAATGGGCTGAGAAAGAATATCTCTGGTATCAATATTGATTTTGACCAAGTCGTTATACTATTATTAAACTCTGGTTTCTCGTGTATATATATGAAACCTGGCTCTGTTTTTGCAGAAGTTACATTTGTTTTTGTCCCTTTTAAACGAAACAAGATCCAAAGGTAGTTTATACTAATGTCTGATGGTTCTTGATCTATTAGATCCTAAAAAAGGTCAATACGTTTTGAATCATATTTGTGATTTGATGTGATTACACAGATGAGTGAAGAAACATATGAAGAAACGATGGAAACAAGTCAATCTCCTCGTGCTGCTCCAAAACTGAACGAGAGGATCCTCTCAACTTTATCCAGGAGATCTGTAGCTGCGCATCCATGGCACGACCTTGAGATCGGTAACTTCACTTTTTCAGTGGCCCTTATAGTCACTTGATCTACACACAAATTGTGAAGTATTATTCAATTTTTTTTCAGGTCCTGAAGCTCCATTAGTCTTCAACGTGGTATGTCTCTTAATTATACCTATTAGCCAAAATAAACTTTTTTCATTTCTCTTTTAATTTGTTAACAAGAGCCTCTTTGGTCAGGTGGTTGAGATCACAAAGGGAAGCAAAGTGAAATATGAACTTGACAAAAAGACCGGTCTTATCAAGGTAAGTGTAATGAAATTCACAGATTGTTTTTTTTTTTTTTTGATCAAAGAAATTCACAGATTGTTATCTTATTCTTTTCAAATAGTTCTTCTCATCGATGACATTGGGTTTCAATCTCAGGTTGACCGGATCTTGTACTCATCTGTTGTGTATCCTCACAACTACGGATTCATACCCAGGACATTGTGTGAAGACAATGATCCTCTTGATGTTCTTGTCCTCATGCAGGTACACAACATCAAAATCACCAGAGGAAATGTATCATCCATTTTTCAAAGTTTTTTTAAACCTGTTTAAGCTTGTTTATAGGAACCAGTGCTTCCAGGATGTTTTCTCCGTGCTAGAGCCATTGGATTAATGCCCATGATTGATCAGGTTTCTCCTCTTCAATCTCTTACCACAAATATCCATAAATGTTTCCTTGCTTCTCACGCAACATATAAAGAGCTAAAATGTAAAATCTTTTGCATTGAGAGAGTGAATAAGAATCAAACCTGAAAATGAGAGAAGATGATGACTAACACTCATCATACAGGGAGAGATGGACGACAAGATCATAGCCGTGTGTGCAGACGATCCAGAGTACAAACATTTCACCGACATCAAACAACTCGCTCCTCACCGTCTCTCAGAGATCCGTCGTTTCTTCGAAGACTGTAACATCCTTTTTCTTTATTTAGTTATAATAAAATTGTAAAAAGAAAAAAATATACTGAAGTTTCATGTATCGTGTTATGGTTTGTAGACAAGAAGAACGAGCACAAGGAGGTGGCTGTAAACGATTTCTTGCCATCGGAGAAGGCACATGAAGCAATCCAGTACTCCATGTAATAGTCCCCAAAGCCCTAAACCTAAAATTTGCAAAACTTTGATAAAATATTGGAAAAGAGAGTAATGAATGTATAATCGTTTAATGAATTTACAGGGATCTATACGCTGAGTATATTCTCCATACCTTGAGGAGATGAACCAGCAACAACACGTTATCTTCACATACACGGAAAGAAGTTTATGCTTCGCAGCATCCCCGCAATAAAATATTTTCACGAAATTTATTATTTTGAATATTCATTTTTCCGACATTATTTTGAATATTCATAGTTACATATATATGTTCAAATTTTCCAGTTTTGTCTTGTTAATTTTTTTTTCGTTTCTTTTCTTGTGATGTTGCAATTTTGTTGATTTGTGTAATTTGAAACTGATACAAACTGTCTTTTTCTTCTTTCGCTTTCTGTTTACACACTGATTATTACTCAAATGTTGTTAGGTAACTTATTCACTAAGAACATGATAAATAGGTTTCTTAAGATAGAGTTCTTAGTGTAATATAAGATACATCTATTAGTTTTTAATTAGAAACACTAAAAAACGTCTCCTATGAGACAAACGTCTCTTAGCAAAGTGTCAAATCGTCTCTAAGAATTTCAAATGGTCTCCTCCATTAATCATTCCTTTTCTGTGATGTTGCAATTTTGTTGATTTATATAGTTTGGACCTGATACAAACTGTCTTTTTCTTCTTTCCTTTCTGCTGATCCACTAATGATTATTACTCAAATGTTGTTAGGTAATTCGTTCACTAGTGGGCTTTAGAATCTCTTTAGGCCCAAATATATCGGGCTTTTAAATTTTATTTTGAGTACTCTTTTATTTTTTCTCTTAAGATGCAAAAGAAAAACAAAAAGAAAACGTCAGGAAAGAGAGAAAAATCGTAACGAGATCTCTCTATCTGTGTACACTACACTACAGAACATTGAACATAAACAGATTTTGTTTAGTTGGTAAATATTGTGAAGTGTGGATCCAAATGAGAAAGCGACTAAACGTGAGTAGCAAATATATAGATAGAGAATGGGCTATTGGACTTATCATCTATATCGTATTTATTTTGGGCCTCACTTTTGTCATTGGGACCACCCTATAGGCTATAGTCCCCTCCAATTTGTTTTTCTTTTAAACTGTAATCAACTAAATGACGAGTTAACTGTAAAATATGGTCCGACATGTGTACGTGAGTATGTATGTATTTATCAAATATGATGCACATATAATTAGTATTTTAAGATTTGGAACAGTGATTGAATGATTGAATAAATGTGAATATAAGATTGGAGCTGTAGGGGAAGCTGACATATATCAATGGAGTTAATAAACTAATATACGAATGTCTAATAGTATAAAGTTAGAATAGATAATAGTGAAAGCATCCAAATTCAATATACAATGTTTCTGGCCTTCGTAGTTGAGACAGCCTGAGCGGTTTGATTCCTTTGCGTCCATCCTACCATACAAACCGACCCCATCTTATTATATTTCTCATTTATATTTCATCCACATAAACAAATCTAACATATTTTCTTTCACTATCACTAAATAGTTTGTTTTACTTTTAGTTATAGTACTATAGGCTAACTAGCACCACTAACATTAAATCATAGTTAAAAATACTGAAAATATGTAAAAAAGGATGATGAAACCAAATTATGTGAACATAATGAAAACATATTGAAGACTATTATTGCTTTTTCCTTTTTGCACATGGACTTTTCAAGTAGATGCATGCTTAAAAGACTAATTATGTTTTTCATTTTTTTAATGGAGAAGGCAGGCTAGAGAGATAGAGATGGATAGAGCCCTAGACTCTGGGGGCAAATTGACAACTTGAGCATGTTGTTGCCATTATCGAACCACCGATTCTCCATTTTTAAGATTTTAAGTTAAGCAAAATAATTTTAAAAATTGGACCGCCTTCAACTTCACCACTACCTCTTCGATGGCGACCGATCTTATATGTATTATTATCATACCTTTTTTAACAATCAATAATGGTCGAATTTAATTAAATTAACACGAGTGACTCTAAGGAGATCGCGTCGGTCCAAAAACCTACAACTAATTTATAATATAAACATTCTCTTTATAAAAAACAGAGAAACCCTAATTTTCTAAAGGCTACATTTTCTTGTCTTGCCCACATACACACCTTAATGGGTCGAGCAAAAGCCAGGTATGCCATACCCCCAATCTATTGATCGAACTATTTATAGTCATGTGCAGTATGATCAATATAATTAATAACGTAATTATACATTGAATTAAATGTACATATTGGATGCGTGTGTATGTTGCCAAAAAAAAGTTGGGTCGAGATGCGTATGGTGCTTTTTCTGGTTAATAGTTGATTTTAGAAGAAAAACAAAAATTACAAGATTTAATTTTTAATTTAGAGAGGATATATGTATAGAGTTTGGCCTTGGCATTTGAAAGGATGGGAAGACTCTATGGGATTAAGAAGGTCTCAGGTGATGGACAAATTAAATAAATTAAGGATCGCGAGTGGGCATTTATTTAAACAAGAAAGAGTTGATAAGTGTGCGAGTCTGGATTTTTCGGTATACATTAAAAAGTGGTCCTTACCCTAAACCCCATCTTTTCCTTCTTTCATTATCATATGCTTTATATATCTCTCTATATGTACACCTACTCACCATCATTATCATAAGCTAATCTGGCACATTAAACAACTATTATAAATTGGGTTTGCAAAATTCTACTTTAATTCCATAGCAAACTAATTCGATTCGTTCTTGTGTGTGTCAATTATAGCCATATATAGTATGAGATACACTACGTTCAAATTTGGAATGTAATGCTGTGGTTGTAGTTATGAGGCTTTTGCTACGGAAATGGCTATTGATCATAACCTTTTTGGTTAACAAAGTGTTCCGCATTTAAAATAATGAAAATTACATATTATTGGCTTTGAAAAGAAAAAAAAACAAGAAAAAGCAAGACAATAAAAACTGGATTTTGTGAGAGATTTTAAAAGTTGTTAAGTTTTAAGAAGTGTTAGAGTAAATAAACAATTGAAGTACCATATCAGATATTAGACCAAAGAAAAACGAATATAAGTGTGGTTAAACTCAGCTTAGTATGGAGATCTTTTTTTGGAAAATAACTAATTCAAGAACAAAATTTCGAGGGTTTAGATTCAAAGCGGATAATAACATACTAAGCGGGTGGTTAGACTTTTGGTGACATATATTTAGTTCTAGTAGAGCATCTATCCATAGCAAAGAGCATTTAGTCTCTTTCTTGTAGAGCATTTAGTCCACGAAGACATTTTATCCGTCACAACAAATTGATAGCAAAATTAAGGTTTTGTGATCTTTGGTTCGAGAGAAATTATTTGAATAAATAAGTAATTAAATATCAGATATTAGACCGCAAAAATCTAATATATAAGTCTGTTTCAATTCTATTTAATGTAAGATTTTTTGGAATAATCCAAAAATTAAACTGTTAGAGTTTAGGTTCAAATAAATTGCTTATTTACTCTAACAAGAAGGTTAAAGTCTCTGATTCAGTGAATACTGAAAAAGTTGACCGTGACCGTGATCGTGAAATCTGTATATGATTTTCTAATTTTAATGCTCCAAAAATAAATTACCAGTCAAGACTCAAACCTAATAAAAAAAACTGACAGAAATATATATGGAAAAAGAGTACTAAGTTCTTAAATTAATGTAATTGTATACATATTTACAATTTTTATTGTTCAAGTTTAGTGTGGTATTGAAACGATAAATATATTTTGTTCTGTCAAATGAAGCAACAGTACGTTTTTAACAATACTGGTAATACTATCAATCCCTCGTGCATTAATCTCTAGCTACACGACTCGAGGCTCGAGCTATTGATGTCTGGTAGAGCAAATAACAACTATATGATCTGTTAAGGCATTAATATTTGGAAAGCTAAATCCCCATCTTCAAGTCTAAACATCGAAACTAAGTTGATTGATTTTGTGGATTCAATTCATGTTTAAAATTTAGAAATAGGTTGATAGGAATTGAAGAGTTGGATGTATGGAAATAGAGAGGTCCCCCAGCCCCAGGACATAGCTTTGAAAAGGACGACGCTACGGGCTCCTCGTAATTTCTTGACATTTCTTGTATTTTTCTCTCTCTCTCTACAAGAAATCACAGAAATAGAGAGATGCTAATATGTAAAGATTGACAAAAAAATAGAGGTGAAGAGGAGAACAAAATTAATTGTGTTTGTTTATATAAAGAAATTTAATCGGATTGTCTTTTCTTGTGCTTTGCTTTTTTTTTTTTGACAACCTTTTCTTGTGCTTTGCTATTTTTACTGATCAGTGTAATTTTATGACTCATATTTCTTTTGCCGATAGCCTGCTATTATCCAGACTAATATTTAAATCAATTATATATCGTACTTAGGGGCGTAATGTTATAAGATGTGCATGAAAGAAGAGACAACCCATTGTATTTAGAAAGTTACAAAGGAAAATGACGGTAAGCCATGCAACTAGCTATGTATTAAAAAGTATAGTGTTCCAAAAAAGGTTTCCAAAAAAAAGGTATCTTAGCAAATAATTTGATATATATTACGAAAAAAATTGGAGTGCATGTTAACTAAGATTTCAAATCAATAACCGATTAAACAGAAGAAAACAATGTATCGACCACTACAGGCTTTTGTGTCTAGCCAATTATGGATTGAGGATGAGGTTTTGGACCACGTTTATGAAATTTTTTGACAGGCTGTTAGTAAGGAAATGGTATAAGTATACTATCTACTATAATAGCGTCGCTTAACAGGAAAAAGACTATACGATTCTTTTTAATAAAGTTATAAACTTTAATCATCAACCAGCTAGCACTTGATTACTGTTAACCGAAATTGGAGAAAGGAACAAGGAGTTGCTTAGTCTCTGTCAGGACCACGTACTTAAAAAAGATATAGATTAACTATACGTGAAAACAATCAATTTACCTAGTTATCAAGGGGTTTGTGAGGGTCCATTAGACAAGTATCATGTTGTAGAGTACTATACTGACATTGTTAAAGCATGCATCTCTAACTAAAAAATATTGAACGACCAAAAAAATATTGAAAAATAAAAATAAAGACAAAGGAAAGGAAAGATAAAGAAAAAGGTTCTTGTTTGACAAAAACTATAAAAACATTATGATACATTTTTTATCACTTATCACTTTATGATTAGTTTGTTTTTATAATCTAAATTTTAATTAATTTATGATGAAATTATTATTGTTATATATATATATATATATATATATATATCATCGATAAAGATGTTTTCATAAATTTCATAATTTTTTTTCTCATAAATTTTTCACTTTAAAACTATTGATCTCTTTTTACCTTTTTTGATAAATTAAGAATCTAAAGAACAAATTCGGTTGGAGATGGCTTTCCAAGCTGTTGGTATGATACACACAAATATGTATCGATTTTCGTTTTGTGCGAAAGTTATATCTTGAGCCATAAACTCTAAGAATTTTTGGCCGGTCCAAGAACAATGAGATACCATGTCTATTTTAGATAATTTTTTCGATTGGTTGTGATTAAGCTTGTGTATCCACTTTTAAACTGGCCTGGCCAATCCTTTTGAAGAAAAAGTAATCGGCCAACCAAACAATATATATACATATTAAGATGGTGACTGATCCTTGATAGATAGATATATATTATAACTCTGAGAAGATATAACAACATACTAGATTATTTACTCTGAATCCGGAAAAGAAAAGTGACTCAAAACACTTTTTATATCGTAAAAAGTTATTTAAGTTTTAAACTAGCTAAGATAATATATCTACAAGTGGACAGTTTGATAAGAATTCTTATTTTTATATTAGGCAAAAAAATAACCATTTTCGGTTTAGGTCATGTTAAAACGAGATGTATGTTATAGTCTTAGCTTATAGCTCAGTAACGATTTTAGGTTTAGTGTCAATGTGTCATGTTAAAACGAGATGCCTGTTATAGCTCAGTTGTTAGGTTCTAATTTTCTGCCATTCAGAAGAAAAGGGACCTAATTTTCTGTTGTGGTAAGTAAGAAGATATATTTATTACATTTGTAAATATTTAATTTGTATCATTAACGTAATTACTATCGACTAATCTTTTTGATTATCCATGATTTATTTTGGTTATTTTGATGTTTTGATCATCCATGATTTATCTTGGTTATATATATAAATAACAACTGAGTACATAGACATGTAAATAAAGAAAAATATAATAATATCCCTAATATTAATGTGGTCATAAATTGGATTTTTTATTACAAGGTAAGAGGTATAAATGTGTTGATTAATATAAAAAAATCACCCAAACACATACAATGTTAGACATAAATGTGAATAATTTATACACCAAGAAGAAATTAAGAGAGGGAGAGAAGGGGAACCATAACAAAAAAGTCAACAGTAAATACCAAACTAAAACAACATGCCAATCTTGTCTCTGTGAAACCAAAAACTGCAGCAAACCCATGAAAGAGGTCCCCATTCGATACTGAGCATTTACTAAGGCGAGATTGTTTATTAAGTAGTAGTACTTGTTAATCATTTTGATTGTTAATAGTTTTACGATTAAAATTAATTTGAAGTAAAACAAAATTTTCTCCCTAAGAACGCGACATTATCATCTCCTTTCTCCTCAGATCTCAACCATCTACGATCTGTATTCGTTAAACAAATCTATTTTTTTGGCAAATTAAAAAAAAATTGTATGGGAAATTAATTAAAAGTATAGATTATGGAAGGAGGAAAAGAAGAAACTAAGATAGTGGTAAAAGGACAATAATGTCACATGAACTGAACCAGATCTATTCAAGGGGTCCCTCTAAATTGGTTCTCTCTTGCCCATATCTCCATCATTCTCATCATAACATTATAACATTCAAGATTTCTATCATTCTTCTTCTAAAAAATCTTAACAGTACTTTTTGTTTTCTTCCACTATAACTCTGAGAGCTATAGCTATTAGCCTATTGCAGAAAACCAGTGAAAGATAGAGATGAGAAAGAGAGAGAGAGAGAGATCATGCTGATAAGAAGTTAGGCAAAACTAACTTTCTATTTATGTATAATTAGGTCAATCACATCACCAATTTAACTTTTTTCCTCCTCTAAATCTCCTTCACTTCTCCTCCTCTACTTCCAAAATTAGGGTTTGTTGTTTCTCTCTTTCTTTCTCAATTTTCAAAGTCATCCAATCGGAATCAAGTCAAAACCCCAATCTTAGCCACACCATTAAGAGATCTGACTTCTAAAAGATGATGACCAACTTGTCTCTCGCAAGAGAAGGAGAAGCAGAAGCAAAGAAGCCCATAGAAGAAGTTGAGAGAGAGCACATGTTCGACAAAGTGGTGACTCCAAGCGACGTAGGGAAACTAAACCGGCTCGTGATCCCAAAGCAACACGCAGAAAGATACTTCCCTCTAGATTCATCCTCAAACGGGAAAGGTTTGCTTTTAAACTTCGAAGATCTAACAGGAAAGTCATGGAGGTTCCGTTACTCTTACTGGAACAGTAGCCAGAGCTATGTCATGACTAAAGGTTGGAGCCGTTTCGTTAAAGACAAGAAGCTTGACGCCGGAGATATTGTCTCTTTCCAGAGATGTGTCGGAGACAGCCGCTTGTTTATCGATTGGAGGAAACGACCTAAAGTCCCTGACTATCCGACATCGGGTGTTCACTTTGCTGCAGGAGCTATGTTCCCTAGGTTTTACAGTTTTCCGACAGCAACTACTTCGACATGTTACGATCTGTACAATCATCAGCCGCCACGTCATCATCACATTGGTTACGGTTATCCACAGATTCCGAGAGAATTTGGATACGGGTATTTCGTTAGGTCAGTGGACCAGAGAGCGGTGGTGGCTGATCCGTTGGTGATCGAATCTGTGCCGGTGATGATGCGCGGAGGAGCTCGAGTTAGTCAGGAGGTTGTTGGAACGGCCGGGAAGAGGCTGAGGCTTTTTGGAGTCGATATGGAATGTGGCGAGAGTGGAGTAACAAACAGTACGGAGGAAGAATCTTCATCTTCCGGTGGGAGTTTGCCGCGTGCAGGAGGTGGCGGTGCTTCTTCATCTTCCTCTTTGTTTCAGCTGAGACTTGGGAGCAGCTGTGAAGATGATCACTTCTCTGAGAAAGGAAAGTCTTCATTGCCTTTTGATTTGGATCAATAATGATGATGAGATTAGTTGGTATTATAAACTTAAAACCACACATAATTATATACATGACAACATAATGCATTGGTTTCATTATAAATTTATAGTGAAATTATGTATATGTGTTATAGCGATATACAGTCATAGTCCATATAGAAAATTTCTATGGATTTGAATAATCCTTTTGTCAAGTGTTCATGAAAAAAAAATTGTTGATTGTCTATACATATGAAGTACCTCCACCATTTGTTAGTCCTTTTATCATTTTACCCAATATATCATCTATCGATTGATTAAATTATTAAAATCACATTTGGAAAAACATATCTTAGGTTATGTAACAAGATTGCAAGGCTGTTTATAGTAGAAAAATTGGGTACAACAAATAAGTGAGATTTGTAAGAAGAGACATGAACTAGGATTGGGATCAGTGTAAACCCATATCTCTCTTGTATATCTCTTCGGTCAGAAAGTTTCAGGGTTTGATGGGCTGTCTTAGAAAAATGAAATGTCTCTATATAGGATTGCTGCTTTTTGTATATATATGTGTGTATCATTAATTATTGTCCCTGCAATAAAATTTGTTATGGGTTTCTATGTTTGGATTACTAAATATGGCTGCTGCGCGGCTGCTTTTCTCTGAAGCTATTGCTGGATATCAGTTAGGCAGGTAGACTTGCAGGAGATGGGCAGTGACAAATCAGTAATTAAAAACTTGCTTATTTATATAACTGTGTGATGTCTATATTAGCAAAAACGAAAAAGAGAAGAGTTTTTCTTTCTTTCTTTTTCATCTTGGGGAATGGGGCGATTGAAAAAAGGTGTGATCTGAAAATAAGAAAATTAACAAAACAGTATTTTTTGTTGTCAGGTATGTATTGTATTGTATTGTATTTTGGGTTTCTCTTTTCGGCTCTTGGTCTGAACTCTGCAATCTCTATATCTAGATATCAATGCAGAAACACATTTAGTGTAAACATATGCTATAGTTCTACCCTTACGTAAGATGTGTTGATATCTATATCTTATCCGATCATCTAGTAAGATTTATCACGAGTATATATACCATATAGCTAATTTTATACTCTGGTTAATGACTTGCATTGTTTTGTTATAAAGGCATACATTCATTAGTCAAATTTCAAACGTTAAATATATGGTTTGTATAGTATATATATTGCTAACTAAATTCACCTTAAATGTTTGGGTTTGTTTTCAATTTGATGTGGTGGATTACATAAATCGTGAGAGATTGGCACAGATAACATCAACTATCGATTGGTGGGTGTGAATGCAGTGGCGTGCCTAGGGTAAGTGGGGCTCAAGGCAAATTTTAAAAACAACAGTATTTTAACATAAATTTTTTTTTAAGAAGCCTAATTTTATAGAAAAAATAATTCTGAAACTTGGGAGGGTCGAACTTGTGCACATATATACCTAGAAGAACCACTATGCTACAATGAACTTTAGATTTTAGGGGCCCCAAAATATTTATATTTAGAAGGGGGCCTGAGGCGAAAGCCTTTTTTGATACATGCTAGGCACGGCTCTGTGTGAATGAAGACTATCTCAAACCATTTTTTATAAACCGAACGGATCGGAGCAGATTAAACCGTGAACCCGGAAACATATAGGAATCAGTCATTCAGTTGGATAAAACATTGAGTTTGTTTGTAATTTTCTATTAAAAATTAATTTTATTAATTATTTTTATCACTTAAATTATACAAATAAATTTTTTTCTATTTTTATTATATTAGTTTTATATAAAATTATAACTCACAATAATAAATATTTAAATTCAAAAAACTTGGTTTTATATATAAAATAAAAATATTGGTTTTATATTTTTTATTTACACTTAAATTTTATTTCATAATTATTTTTATTAAAAAAATGAATTATGTTTGTAAATTTACCAAAATAATTAACAAAGCATTTAGATTTAGTTTTATTTTCATTCTTCGTGCGATTGAACTGATCAACTGAATTAAGTTAAAACCGATTGAAACTTTCCGAAGCATATTGATCAATGACCCAAAAATCATTTCGGTTAGCTATCAGTTCGGTTTTAGAAACAATTTACCTGAGACCAATGAAAATTTCTCGACCGGTAAAACTCAGAAAACAGCAAGCAATTTCTAATTTAAACATTCATCATTCAACGTCTCGGCGTTTCAACGAGTCAAAGTAAAGAGAAATTCAAGCTTCATTCACTCTTCCGAATTTCTCACTCGGTCCCTACATTATAAACTATGTTTTATGATTTTCTTGAAATTATTGAATTAACAGAAGCATACACATTGACTCATGTAACGTTTATAGATTAAAAAAATATCAAATGATATTTTGAGGAAAATAAAAAGAACATAGTAGAAAGGAAAATCAATAGATCCCAAGTATCTGAATCTAGAAAACGGAGGAGAATGTATATGGTTCAAAGGTCGTTAGATCACTTGACAGGAGCAGTCAAGATGGGGTGGTGGTAGCTCTAGACAGGGACGAGGGGGAGACGTGCATGGAGTCCATCACATCACAAAAGGCGGTTTTGATTTCTCCAATGGAGATCAGGGCTCGCTTGGATCGTTCTTTCTCAATGGAGTTTCCTGAGACTAAAGATGCATACAACTACTTCAGGTAATAACATCTTTGATAGTTTTTCTTTCTTTCCTTTCTGGTGTGTGGCGATAGAAATTGTAAGTCTGATGAATTACTTTCCTTTTATGCAACAGATATATCCATTTATCCTCGTATATGAGTAGGCTCAGAGAGCTTTTCAGGCCGCACTTGCTCTTCATGATCTAAATGGTGTAGCAAGTGTCCTTCCTTACCATATTGATTCGCATATAACTATGGCCGACTATTTTGAGTTTGTGGGAGAGCATCAAGTGCCGCAGATGCCATGCTTGTACCGTTTGGAGCGTGCGTGGCATCCTATGTTCACTCCGTTCAATGGTAACTGCCGGTTGAAGTTTACTCATGAGACAAACAAGCCATTTTTCACGTCACTTTTTCGTCACATGAGGAACATGGATAGGCCTATGTGGCTGTCGTAAAGCCTCGTTACGGGATATGTGAGATGGAAGGCGCATGCTGGCATGCAGTGTAAGACGGTGTTAAACGGTGTCGATGAAATGGAGGAAACTGTTGAAAAGTTATTAATTGTTTGATTTTCGCCAAAATATCTTAAAACTTATTTATTAGCTAAAAACTGAAATCTATTCAAACTCGCTGGAAGAGTTTAAGAGATTAGTTGGATGATTCGAAGACGAGGTGACATGAACTTGAAGCCCTAACTACACTAGCCAACTCGTTGAGCATCTCATGTTTCTCTTCCAACGTTTGGAAATATTCCAGCTGGATGGGTTCTGTGTAGAAGGTTGCTTTCTTCAAGTGTCTTGCGTTCTTTAAAATGTATGTTGCCACTTCTCTATCATCTTTACGATCCCATATGTATCCTGTCCACACGAGTGTCTCAAGATGGAACAACAAACATTCTGGTACACATTTAGGACGTTGCTCCCATTCCCCGGCCAATGGAAAAGTGGATACTTTGTTGTCGTGGTACAAGTATACCTGAGACCAATGCAATAAAATGATATTAGATCTCATCGAAATACCTGAAATTGGAGCTATGAGAAAAAAAAACTAATTAAAATTGCTTACGTTGTTGACGAACTTGAGGATTTGCAATTTAGGAGAACTATCGAGCATGCGCGCAAGTAGAATCGACCATTCACTTTTCCTTGTATTCAGCTCCAAAGATACCAGCTGATAGAAGGTAATACCAGTAGGACACTTGATCTGTGCATGATGCAACATTAGTATATTAAAAACAATTAATATTAGGCCGGAAAAAAATCACCTGTGAGAACCTTAAATTGTACCTTGAAGGGTGAAAAGTCGAAGGAAAGACGTTTGGCTGAAGTTAGAGATACAAAAATGTTTTCGTTGTGTAAATTTATATCAGTAAAGCCAGTGATTTTTGCCTCCACCAGTTCTGGAGCATTCTCAATAAGACAAAACCCATACGACTCGGTGCGTTGAGTCCTAAATAACGAAAAACTTAACAACCCGACTCCTTTGATGTTCAAGTATTTCAAAGAAGGGGCGTTTATCGCATAGCCTCCCCGACATGTTCCTCGGAATGTATCTACTATGGTTAGTCTCTGTAATGATGGCACCGCAATAGTGAAAGTGATCACCCCATCATAACTGCCCCTTCGCTGCACAACCAAATCTTCGAGACTAGGGCAACCACATAAAAGGTTGCAAACAGATTCGTCGTCTCTGAAGTTCGCATAGCTAAGGTGCAGCTTTTTAAGGGACTTCAAACCGACCCGAGAAGGAAAGTCTAAAAGAAATAACTTACTTATTTCCAAGGTATCGAGTGTGTTATTACAGTTACAGAAAACACTCGGAAATCTAATCAAGTTGCCGTAATACTTTTCATCTAAAAGCAGCTTCAGTACTAATTTACGCACATGGCGTGCAAATGCAATTCCAATCCATATTGTGATATCATCTGAAACTTCAGATACGCATATATCTACCAAATAAAAACTATCTAGAACCGGAGAGTTATATGAAAGCAAAGACTTGTAAACAATCTCTGAAAACCTATGGGGTTCAGTTTTGTGATACCAAGAATCAAACTTGATGCTTGGCACTTTCTTCCAAAGAGATCTCCACCTTTTAGACAAAACACTCGTCGCTATGACATTTTTTGTTGCAAGTGAAGATAATATCTGCATAAGCAAACCTTCAGGCAAGTCACTGATCCTGTCCTCATTCAGGACATCTTGATTTCTCAGATTTTCACCACAGGTTTTGCTGTCAGGATTCAAATATATATAGATACGGGTTTTAGGGTTTCAAAGAATTAGGCTAGTGGTGGGTGTTTACAGGCACATAAATGCATTCATGATCAAAAGAAAGTAGCCATTAACGAAACTAAGAAACTACACATACCTTTTATGTTCCATGTCGTCACTAGCAGATTTATCCCTTTAAGATTTCACTTACTCCAAACGCACTGGCAAACGTACGAAATCCGAAAGCTTAGATATGATAATGGCCACAATTGTCTTTCAAAAGGTTAGATAGTCACAAAACCCTAATAAAGCTTGATGTAAATATATTTAAAATTTAACACGTGCTAATCGTTTGATTGACTTGATTACCTAAAAATAAAAAGAAGATAGAATGATTTTAATTTTTACACGTGAAATTATGAGTTACAACTTACAACTATAATGCATTGCCGACACCAAGCCTTGTTAAGGAGTACACATATTACAAATTAAAGATTAGGGCTTTGATAGTGGACCAGACTATTAATGGCCGTATGATATTAGGCTTTTTTTACCTGTTACCACGTATTATCCCTTTGCTTGATTCGATCGAATATTAATCGTAGACCTTTTCGTAGCCATAACATTCGGTTCTCAGTTCTGTTACTGGTTCGGTTCAAGAAATTTTAAGATCTATTCGGGTATTTAGAAAATTCAATTCAATTTGGTTATTTCAGTTTTTTGTTTGGTTCGGATAAAAAAATTGGAAACCGACTAATATCTGAAATAATTTTGGATCCCATTTTTCTTCGGTTTGATTCCAAGTTTTTGGTTAACTCAAATTAAAAATTCAGAAAATTTAGATATTTCAGATTAAATATCAGACTTTTTTTTAGTTTTTGGATAACAACTTGGATATTTAGATGATTAAAATATTTTGGATACAAAGTATTCTAGTAGTTCCGTTTTTTTTGGATATTTAGGTTTATAAATAGTATTTTTAAAATTATTTGATTATTTAAGAACTTAATAGGACAATCTTTCAGATAGCTATTTTAAAAATTTTGTCACAAAAATAGCTCTAAAAAAATATGATCAAAATAGTCTTTTTTTTATTTTGAAACTTTTAATATTCATTTTTTATTTTTAAAAATTTGAAACCATATTCCCAAAACCTCACCCCTTAACTCTAAATCCTAAGTCTAGATTAGTTAACCGTAAGATAAAAATACATTTTTAATAAAATTTATTTTCATTATTTTCTTCATTGAAGACTATTTTTGTACAAATACTTAAAAATGGTTATCCTAGTTAATACTTATACATATATAAACTATATTATAGAAATTTAGGTACTCATTTGGTTCTCGGTTCGGTTGTAATTTTTTTTTTGTTGTAGAGATATAGGATTAATTCTTATGGAGATTATTACATGGAACAATACGTATTTTCTTTATTTTTTTGTTTATAACACCACGCATATGTACGCAACTATAGTAAACTAGAATAACGCCAGGATAAAATTATAATTTTAACTAAAATGTTTGGGCCTTAACTCTGCATCGAGTTTTTGAGAATAAAGTTCAAAACTCAAAAGTTTTTAATTTCATTTCCAAAATCATAGAACGGAGTTTTGAAGTTAACAAAATGCGAAATTTTCTTGCAGTTAAAACTCTCTGATTGTTTTTGGATCAAGGTGTATGCCCCATATATATGGAGTTCTCGGATGATGCAAAAGACACGTTCGTTAATGCTTCGGCTACACTACTTGTAAACTCAAATGATCTTAGAAAGACAGTGTTAAGAAACTAGAAGCAATGGATGTAATGTAAAGATAAGCGACGCACATAATCATGCAAGGCGGATAAAGCTCATGGTAATTTTGGACTACTAACCAGCTTATCTTTACATTACATCCATTGCTAATTTACAGATTCTCATCAGCTTTATTTGTGGAGTTTCAGGTCATGCACAGCTTCTCAGGAAACAACCTCCAATACTGTTCAAGGACAAACATGGACCCTACTTGAAATACTCAGCACAAACAAGAGCTTGAGACCAGAACGTACGCACTTAGAAGAGCCGATATAGGATGTCCATGAGTGGGCCATACATGCGAGAGCTAGGCAAGCCATAGGACTATGCTCCTTCGAGAATTATTCCTTTAGACTATTGTATAAACGTAATCGTCATTACGAGCGAACAAAGGTTTTAGATTTCAAATTCGTATGTTCACTTCTTTCCCTCTACATGACTCACAAGTCTGCCACATCAGCTTCTTGACTAAAAAAAAAAAAAAAAACTATTTGACACTAAGACCCTTTAGGTTCACATGTATCTACAAAATCATTGGACACTCATCTTCATATTGCCCTTTTGTTCCTCGTTTTCACCTGAAACATAGAAAGAACAAAGAGAAACGTCATGACTTTGCCGCTTTTATTATCAAGCACTAAACAAACCCTGGTCCAGCACGACATAAAAGGTCCAAACATATCACGATACTAGCAGAGTTCTACAAAGATGAATACTCTGAAGGTGTAAGTGAACAGGCAATGGTCTAAGATACATGTCCAAACATACCATTATAGTAACGATCCTTCGGTTCCTCTAATTCACAAAATGAAAGCCTGCAGATAAGAAACATGGTTAAGAAGTATTAGATACAAATGCTGACACATAGAAAGAACAAAGAGAAACGTCATGACTTTTATTATCAAGCACTAAACAAACCCTGGTCCAGCACGACATAACGTCCAAACTTATACTAGCAGAGTTCTACAAAGATGAATACTCTGAAGGTGTAAGCGAACAGATAATGGTCTGAGATGCAGGTCCAAACATACCCCTATAGTAACGATCCTACAATTCCTCTATAGTCATTGAAACTGAGATCGAACCCAAAAAGAGAGAATCAAAAACATACTAATACTTACCATTTAGAAAAGAGTCAAGCCTAGTTGAGAAGGCTGCAATCCAGTCCTTAAGCGCTGGTTGAAGAGATAGAAATGATACGGTGCACCAACTTCTTCAAACTTTAGTTGTTCAAAGAACTTCTCGTTGTGCATCACATCCTTTGCATGGAAGATATCAAATTTATTCTGCCTACAGATGATTAAGATATCCCTCATCAGCTGGACAAGCGGTGTCTGTGTTGCCACATTGTAGTAAGAATAAGCCGCTTTCATTTGGACGTTGTTCCTGCCACCGACAGTAAAAGAGACAGTGTAGAAGCTGCAACAGTCGGTGACAACATGAGTTTCAGGGTCTTCTACTACGTAACAATCTACAACATTGTTTTTGGGGAGAAGCCAATTCTTGACATCTTCTTCACGAAACTCTGCCGCAACTTGAAACTCTAGAAGGTATCCCCTGAGCAGCTCTGTGACAGCATGGACGTCAGATTGTACCATTTTTCGAAATCCAGGGGTTACCGGTGCATTTGGTAGCTCGTAGAGTTTGGTGGCGTCTTTTATTGACATAGCTTCACCTGAAAACTTTGAAACTTTCGCCGGGTTCAACATTCTGATCCATTGTCTTATAGTGGTGACTGGAGTTGCCACTAGCAAATCAGTGCAGAAAATGCCTTGCCAAATATCCTTTAAATTGATCCTTCGATTCATCTCTTTAATCATAATAGGGACAAGTCCCTTAGACCTGAAGTCCTTTTGAACACACAAGTAACTGACCGCTGCTACTTTAACAGCCTCATTATCACGCACCCTGATTCTTGCAGGCACCCCAAAAAGGCAAGCAACGAGACTCTTCTTGACACGGATTCCAATGTGCCAGCTTTGATAATACCCAGGTGGTCTCAGTGCCCACCTCAGAAAATCCCCAGGGTTAGCATATCTGAACTTACCATCACCTTCATAATCGTGTTCCACGAGAAGCTTACACACCTCTGATAAAACAGCATCCGAACTCAGATCTAGTGTTGTCCATTCATGGTCAGCACCGATCTTTTCAGGCTTCTTCTTGACAAGAGATGAAGTTTGAATTGGCCCATCAGAGAGATGCTCGATAGGCTGACTCTGCCAGAATGTATGGACTGCTTCGTCTTGATTGGCAAGAACTGGAGAATTTGCACTAGATGTCTCACTGCTACGTGCATCTTCTTCCCTTGCTTTTGAAAACCTGAAGCTAAAACCGAGCTCTGTTGGAGACCACAATCTCTGTGGAGAATCTGCACTAGATGTCTCACTGCGACGTGCTCTGTTGCTTGCTTTTAAGAAGACAAGGCCGAGCTCTGTTGGAGACCACGCTCTCTTTTGCAGCCTCAGGCCTTGTAGCATTTCTGCAAAAAAGAAAGAAAGAAAGCTTAACATTTTTGAACAATGCATGTACTCATATGATATGTACTATCTTACGTTTACGCCTCATGTCGGTGAAATCCGGAGCGACCAACAAAGTGGGTTGTCTTCCTCCTCGCCATTGAAGTTCTTCCTCGGTCTCATCTTCGATTGGCACAAGCTGAGCGTCCGCTTGCTCCCTCGTTTGCTCGAAATTGCATTTAGTCAGATCCACCCATGCATGTATATGCTTGAATCCGTAGCTTTCAATGCGGTGAAAAGGTTCTTCATATTGTTTCACGAGAAAAATGAGGAACCCTTTTTTGTCCTTCTTTTGGAGTTGGATCCACCTACCAACATACTTTTCAGGCAAAAAATTCCCCCAGCTTAAAGATGACCTTTCACTTGCAGACATCTCGATATAATGTGAAAGAGTCATGATGACATCATTGACTTCGTACGATGGAGCCGCCATCTCCTGCAAACACCAACATATATTATGTTCATTCCTTGGTTTTAATAGCACATGGCGAGGTGAGGCAGTGTGTGTCTCGCCTCTCGCCTTACGCCATGTTGACACAGTATGAAAGCAAAAAAACAGTAGTGCATAGACATTGGTATAATAAGTAATATAGAAGTTAAATCTAAAACACCAAAAAGATAAATCACAGAGGAGAAGAACCGCGAAACACTAAAGCCATGAAGTTACGTGAACGGAGAGAAGAACAATGGCAGACAACGTTAGCTTTTACGTATGTTGCTACAAGCGATGAGCATGGCGACGTAAGGGAGCGCTTATTAAAACCAAGAACAGTTCATGCAGATATATTTTCCCGCTAAAACTGGTCATGAAGATTACACAAACTATATCGAATGAGCCATACGATCAAGGTAAGCAATTTGCAACTCATTCAATCGGATTTCAAGCGCAATCAAAGGCAAGAAGTGTACCTAAAGAGAAGGAGACGGAGCGGGAAACGAGAACAGGAAACAATCACGAAAGAGATGGATCCGTAGCACTCCTCCTCTCCTCTGTTTCTTCAATGTCAAGCTTCTCTCTGAGTCTTCTGTTTTTTCGATAGCACATGAAGGAAGGAAGTTAGTTGCAAGAATTTATAAAGAACGAAAAAAAAAAAAAGATAACAATAAAGACTCACTATCTTGGAGGCTGAGTAAGTGTGTCGAAGTCAAGGGGTGCTCGTGACCGGTTATAACCGAAGATGCTTGGCCTAAAAGGAATGGGGGCCTAAACCGGTTCCAAGTCGACGCCTTTTTTCTCATTGAACCAACTTACAACACGGGAAGTGATCCGTTTACAGTCACTCAGGCATTTCTACGAACACCTACAAGGCATAATCCCATGAAAGAGTTTCCGAGACTTCCAGCACCACAACACAAGCACCCGACATCTCTTCTTCATAGACATTTTTCCTCCTGTCAACTCTCCTTCCCCTCTTCCTTCGTCCGATGTCTCTCTCTCTCTCTCTCGCTTGATTGATACCCTTCGTAGCTTAACGACGTCACACGTACTGCCACCAATCATCATCTCACTCCCCTTTTGTAAACCTGTCGAAACTGTGAGATTTCTTCTCCAGATTCCTAATCGGAATCCGATTCTTCACCGTTATCGGAGATTTCTCCGTCGAATCTCTCTAGCAATAGCTCAGATATGAAATTATCCAACTCTGCTGGATCATTTGTGAAATGGTTTCTCTCGATCGTATCCGTTATCTTCATCGTTGTCGCTCGTAGAAGGAGCTTTTGCCTCCTCTAATAATGACGATTTTAGCCTTATTAGTTCTTCGGAATTACACTATATTCCATCACCGTACGATTGAGGTGGGAACACGTGTCCTAATCTGCTTATCGTTTCCAATTGCTACAAACGGAGACGGTCGTCCTGTGTGAAAACTTAATTAAACGTCACCGTTCACAGCGTTTAGAAGATCCGTCCCCAAATACCCGGTGAGAAGCGTTCATATGCATCATTTAGACCATGATTATCCCTTCTTAGTTTTTTTTTTAAAAAAAAAAAAAAAAAAAAATAAAAA
>NC_027751.1:53416943-53434479 GCF_000695525.1 Brassica oleracea var. oleracea
AAAAAAAAAAAAAAAAAAAAATTAAAAGCAAACCAATCGCGGGCCGCCACGAGTCAGTGGGGCCCGCGAACAGTGTAAGAAACTCACTAAAATCGGTTCTTAATTAGTAGTTTTTGTAACCGATCCTTAAAGGTTTTGTGGGGGCCCACACACTAAGAAACCCACTAAGGATCCCGGATAATCATGCTCTTATTATTTCAGTTCTATTTAACAAACATGAAATAGTTATTCAGTATTTTATGATCAACATCCATAATACATGTCATATTTGATATTTTAAATACATCATACAGAAGAGAGTTTTAAAAATTGCCTCTGCTATATATGTCCATATGGACCACTAAATATAACACCACATTTGGAGTTTCAGGAACCATTTATTTTCGGTGAACGTTATAGAACACATCTTATGCTTGTTCTGCGCATGTTAGTCCAGCATAGCAAAACTCTCTCTACTTATTCAGTTTTTCTTATGAGTTACAACCATTAATTATATTATTAACAAAATCTACAACGTATATCAGTAAGGTTTAATTTGCAAGAAAAGAAAAGAAAAGAACTCAGCACATATATAGCCCAAATTAGAGTTGAGTCGAGCCTGCTTGACATTACGAGAAGGTGACCAAGCCCATGATACGATCCTTCCAGAGTCATGATTCTAAGTTTCTAAGTTTCTAAGTTCTAACGAAGGTTTGCTTTGTAAGAAACTCTAAATCATTTCAAGATTTGGTAAATCTATATACTACAATTCATGAATTGCGTGCGTAATCCAAGCATTTTAAGGATTTTGATGAATATTATATAGTATCTATAAAAAGACACGCACGTAACATCTCGACTCTATATCCGCACCGCACCGCACGCATGCACGTATTTTAACAAAACTTTATAGAGTTTCATTTATAATTCATAAACGCATTAAGCTTCAGAATACACTTTATCTGACTCGGTAAGGAAGACATGGCAGTATTTCCCTGTTAGTTCGACTTCGTTCAATATTTTTGTTTCTTAATAGATGGTTTCGCTTAAAATAGTAAAAAAATGTTTGACTCAAACAAAATTCAATTTTGATACATTAATTTGTTAAGCATGAATTAGGTAGTTGTATATTCCTGTTAACGTATTTTGTAACTAATAGGTTTGTTTAAAATCATTTGGTAAGAAAAAGTGATTGAGTGACAATTTCAAAATTCAATGGAAAATACATGTAATATATTCAGTGAAAAAGTTCTACTGTTTCAGTAATCTTAAAGCAAAGGAGAAAACAAAAGGCTATGATTAGTCCAACAAGAGGGGCTAGAAAATAAAAGCCACGAGACATGCAAATGCAATCACGCATCTTGAAAAGCAAGCCCTAGTTTTGACTGACAAGCAACCACAACGCAGTAAAGTTAGGTTCTCAAAATTAGCGCATAAATAAAGAAATATATGATTAAAGTACTTGAACTATGTATGTGTGTTTCCAATAAAATGCGTTTCTAGTTCTATAATAATTACCGAAATTATAGTAGGCATTCTTTTGTAGAATAATGTATATATATACTTTTATGTATGCTAGAAAAATTCGAGGGATATTATTTTTGGTAAGGAAAATATAGAAAAACGGAGGGGACAGATAGGAGGCGGAGGCAGTTATGTAGTGTTGTTAGGGAACAACTCTCTCCTTTGTAATATTCTCCAAAATCAATTGGTTCCAAGTCCATATTCTTCTTCAAGTTAATTGACTACAAACAACTCGAACAAATTGAGAGTAACCAAGCCGAGTATAAGTTTCAGCTCCAATTTTTGGTGTGCGTATGAGTCTCAATTTTGTTTACATGGTTCAAGCCAAACCAAAGCTAACTGGGGTTTGATAGAAATATCTAAATTAAAAATAAACAAAGTGATTTGTAAATAAATCAATGTTTTATTTTCATGCAAAGCATATAAACTGAATATACAAAGATTAAGTTGTAGAATCTAATAATATATCATATCAGAAATAATATATGTGTAGCTTTAGATAATATTTTTATCAATGTGGCCATTTAGTTACCTTTTTGTTGAACTCTTGCTCAAAGTATAATTGAATATAATTGTAGTTTAGTCACATTAGCTACTTTTTAATATTGGTAAATATGCTATTATAAACTATGAAAAATATTACATAATGATTTTGCATCCGATAATTCTACCTATTGTACGAGAATTATTGTATCATTTTTAGTTGCTCTATAAGATCCACAACTGGTGGTATTCTTCGTACCTTTCTGAAGATTTCCAACAAATCTTCTATCCATTAATCTCTCGTAAATCACACTAGCTACTTTGAAACCAACAAATTGAAAACCTTTTCCCCGGTTGAACAAACCCAAAAAAAGCTATAATCAGTCTACGCTAAGCGAAGAATCGAGCAAAAACTCAGAGTAATCTATGAGTACATTAACTATTATACCAACCAATTTAGCAAAAAAAAAAACTATTATACCAACCATAGTAAAATCTGTAGCAGACGTACACATTTGACTTAACCGAACCAAGCCACACTTGCATCTCGTCTTGCATGTTTTTCTAACATAATTTGATTCATTACATAGTTCTACTTTCAATAATCAATACAATGTACATGCTGACATGTTGTAGGGAGTCCACGTGAAAACAAAAGTGCCACGTGGGAAATGACAAATGTAGTCGTTGGTCGTCGTGTCGTATGTATGTCTCCTTTTTCTCGTGCTTGCAAATATGAGAATTGTGACGTCTCCTTAAGTCCCATAGACAAAGGAACTCTCATTAGGTCCTCCCTTTAAGGTGAACCATTCATTACTCATCATGCCCCTCTCTTCTTCCTTTGCCTTTTTCTTTCAAACTTTCAATTCTTTCTACTTACTTATTTATGATTACGTGTAACAACTTCTCTTCTTACTAAGATGTTACGTAGGATTTGCATCATTATAATGGCCATGTTTTGATCGGGTTCACCATTTGCAACGGTCCGTTAAATTCTATGATTTTATGTTCGAGTAAAAAAAAAAAAAAAAAAAAACTATAGTCAACCGTTAAATACAAAACAAATAAAATTGTTTATGATTCTGTTTCGAACTAATATATGGTAAATGATAAGATCATCCACATTGGAAATTTCTCAAAAGAAATCTCTAAAAAGTCATATTAACAATTAGCTGAAACCTTTTTAATAAATGTGAGACTTATGTGAGAATTTCTCAAATGAAAGACTCTCACATATTCTCAACTTTATTAAAAAAATTATTTAATCAATAACATAATCTGTGAAAGGTACATTTTGATAAATTTTAAATGCATGT
Organism: Brassica oleracea var. oleracea; assembly: GCF_000695525.1. Classification (NCBI taxonomy): domain Eukaryota; kingdom Viridiplantae; phylum Streptophyta; class Magnoliopsida; order Brassicales; family Brassicaceae; genus Brassica; species Brassica oleracea. Next base: position 53,420,246 of record NC_027751.1, read on the forward strand.
CCTAAATATAGAATCGAATATTTCTCAATAGTAAAATATATTAAAGAACATTCGTACTCGTCATATCAACCTAATGAACATACTTACTAGAATGACTAACGATAAATAATCTGAAAATTAGATTGGAAACTGTCCGCTTGATACCGAATTTTTGCTTCCACTAACTTGTTCGTCAATTGTTTACGTTAGCCATACATTTTAGTTTTAGAGAGAACCCCGAACCCACAAAATCATAACCAGCACATTAACCGAATCAACATTTGACACGTGTTTCTGTCTGCTACACTAACAACAACTTTAGCGGACGCTGTCTCGTCATTCCACTGTCGCATTTGTACTTGTGACTGTGTATTTATTTTATAAAACAAAATACGAAGACCACGCCAAACTATAATAAAATAAATTGAAATTCCCAGTCTAGATCTTCTATATAAACAGACACGTACATACCAAGCATGGCGGCTCATTACTCATTTGTCTCAACCCAAAAAAGAAAATAAAAAAAGGGAAAAAAAAGATTGAAAGATAGATATGGGAAGAGGAAGAAGTTCTTCGTCGTCTTCTTCTATAGAGAGTACCAGTAAGAGCAACCCATACGGTGGCTCTTCAAATACTCGAAACCTAAGCACGGACCTAAGGCTCGGACTCAGCTTCGGGGCATCCTCAGGGACGCAATATTTCAACGGTGGTTATGGGTATTCTGTTGTAGATCCGGCGGCAGATTATACGGTTGCGGTGGCGGAGGAGGAGGAAGAAGAGAACGAGTGTAACAGCGTAGGGAGCTTCTACGTGAAAGTGAACATGGAGGGAGTTCCAATTGGGAGAAAGATCGATCTCATGTCTCTTAATGGCTACCATGAGCTAATCAGAACCCTAGATTTCATGTTCAACGCATCCATTCTCTGTAAGTATATGTATAAATATATAGAATAGATGTTGATATATCTAAGTTTTCTAATTATTCACTAGTTTTTTTCTTTCTTTTAAGCCGTTTTGAAACGTTTCCCCATAAGAAATAGATTGATTCCCCATATATAAGAAATAGATTGATAAATTAACAGAACTAAAAATACTTGCGCCTATTGCTATTTAATAGGTTTTTTGTTTGTTTGCCAAAGTTATTATCTCATCATAGGTTAAAGTTTATGATGAAACTGATTGTAATAACAGGGGCTGACGATGAAGAGATGTGCGGCCAGAAGAGTCATGTGCTAACATACGCGGACAAGGAAGGTGACTGGATGATGGTTGGTGATGTTCCGTGGGAGTACGTATTCTTGTTCCTCTATTGATATCATTATTTCCTTATTTAGAACGTTCTGTAGAAATTAAATATTTGTACATTTGGGGTTTTGTTTTGTAGAATGTTTTTATCGACCGTCAGAAGACTGAAGATTTCAAGAGCTTACCACTACTGATGTTCAAGTCTACTTGTGTGTTTATTAAAACTAATGCCAAGAAAAAAGGTTTTGTCATATGTAAATCCATCGTCAGTTATTTATTAAAAAAAATTCGTTTTTCGTTTACGATGATAGTACATACATTCTGAACTCACTCTGATTATTCTCCTCGGTAATACCCAAAAAGGAAAAGAATACAAGAAAATCGAAAAAAAAACAAATAGCTGTGAAACAAACCAATCTTGGGTCGACATATTCTTTCTGCGGGCCGAACAATTACACCATTGGTCACCGAATTTAATATTTGGTTTAAGTGTTTCACGTGATATGAAGTTCAATTTTCATTAGATAATTGCCAAGAACGTCGGCCAATAAATTCAGCTAATCTAATAACCTATACACGATCGGTGAGAGTGGATCATAAGTTGTATTCACCACTTAATTAAGAAGATTACTAATCGATGATCAACGACGAACCAGCTCGGATCCGCCTCTTTGTTTCTACCCAATAGCTCAAATAGTCAAACTTAGGCATGGGCATAAAATCCGGAACCCGAAATCCGAACCGAACCCGAACCGAAAAACCCGACCCGTTATCTGACCCGAAACGTAAAAATACCAGAACGGGTCTTGTAGGGTGGTACAAAAAATATCCGAACCCGAAGTGTTATTAACCGAATCCGAACGGATAACCCGAAAAATCCGAAATTAATAGTCAATATAAATATTTTGAAATATATATAAGTATTCCAATTATTAAATTCAATATTTGTGGTAATATTATATATAATAATAAATATTAAAATTCTAATAAATGCTTTAAGTACACAATTAGTTATAAATAAGTATTTTATAATTTGTTGATTTAACATTTTATTGTTATTTTATCAATTTTATATGTGATAGATTAATTTTTATTTAATTTAGATGTTTTTCTTTATGTTTTATTTCAAAAATTTTGTTTTTTACTTTGGTTATATCAGAATCGAACCGATATAACCCGAATCCGTACGATATATGATTACTTTATCGGTTTTATGATGCAATACAATTTTGAACCGAACCCGAAGTGTTATTATTTGAACCCAACCCGTACTAATAAAATTTTAGTATGGGACCTAGAAGCGTAAACCCGAAAATCCGAAAATCCGAAAACCCGAAAAACCCGACCCGAATGCTAACGGGTACCCGAACGCCCAGGCCTAGTCAAACTCATCCATCGCCTAATCAATGATAAGTTATCATGAATCAGGCTTTGATTCTTTATCAAAATTCAGCTTCGATTACTTTGTAGATTTAATTATGGCGTCCAGTCAGGGTTTCTAGAGTTATTTTGGTTAATCAGTTTTGTTTTACACGTGCATCACTAAAATCATACACGTGAAGTGACGTTGTTTCAACGACTTTAGTGTTAGATTGGCCAAAGTTACTATGAAGCCTATAAACAATGAGCAAATTTAAGATTTCGGAGGCTATAAATATTTTTTAAGAACTCTAATAAATTTGCTACACATAATTTAGAGGCATCTACTTATATATAACTTCCAAAGTTTTTTAGAAACTAATACATATGTTTTATAGGATTGTGTCTAGATCCAGCATGCATATAACATAGTCCATTGTGATTTACGTACTTATATGGCCAATTTACATATTAGGCTAAGATTTTTAAGGTTTTAGATTGAGTTTGAGTTATTTAGATTAAAATATATTTGTCCAAAATATATTTATTATAATTAAATTTTTTTATATAGTTAAAAAAAATTAATCGGTTATATGAATCTTGTGGATCATAAAATACTTTGACTAAGTATACTTAAATATAGCTTTATTTGGATTGTGAAGAGGGATCAATATAATTTGATAACAAGATTAGATTTTTGGATTTTTTTTAATAAGATTTTGGTTTAGTTTTGGATAAGTGTTTTATATAAAGAAGAACCAATATAAGAAAACCAAATTTAAAGTTCAGTCATATTAAACTAGTATGCTCCAAGCAAGCCATTGAACAGGTTACAAGTGAATACGCCCACGCTGATATAGATTTAATAACGCCTTGCTTCAACAAAGAGGATCCTCCAAGGCGATTTCTATTTGCATAAATGCATTGTTTGATGGCACATAGAATTCTTCAGTCCTGTTAATTTGAGAAATACTAGGGAAAGTTTCATGTTATACATATACATTCTTTTCACATGTTTTGCTAATTAGTGACTCCAGCATGTTTTCTTGAATCCAGCATGATAGGATTTTTTTGTGTAGTCATTCAGTCTCAAATTGTATATATATCTACACTGTCGTTGATACACACCACAAAAAAAATAAAAGATAAAAGATGTCATCATATATAACAAAGCATAAGAGACCAAAAATAAAATAAAAATTAGGGAACATAAAGATATTTTTTTAAGAAGCTGCACTCAGATGAAGCTGCACTAACGAAGCATAAACTCCGTCCTTGATATTAATCAAACTCTCGTGCTTCCCTTTCTCCACGATAACTCCGTTCTTAACGACCGCAATTACATCAGCGTTCTTAATCGTTGATAACCGATGAGCCACCACAATTGTAGTCCGGTTAACCATAACCCGATCAAGCGCATCTTGAACCACACGTTCAGACTCAGCATCCAGAGCACTCGTTGCTTCATCAAGAAGCAACACTTTGGGATCCTTGACGATGGCTCTCGCTATGGCCACTCGTTGCTTTTGCCCACCCGATAACTGGATCCCTCTTTCACCCACCATCGTGTCGTAACCCTAAATAAGTAAACCAATATTAGGTTATTTTTTACCTAATTCCTTGGGACACAAGAAACCTTAAAGCTTTAGTTATTATTACCTGTTGTAGACCACTGATGAATCCATGGGCGTTTGATAGTTCAGCTGCTGATACTATTTCAGATTCACTCGCGTCTCCACCTTTTCCGTAAGCAATGTTGGCTCTGATTGTTTCGTTAAACAGAATCGGTTCTTGGCTCACAAGTCCAGTTTGTTGTCTTAGCCATTTTAGTTGCAAGCTCTTGATCTCTACACCGTCGAGAGTGATCTCACCTGAATCTGGATCGTAAAACCTCTGTAGCAAAGCGATCACCGTTGATTTCCCGCTCCCGCTTTCTCCAACCAAAGCAACTGTCTGAAAAAAAAAAAAAAAAATAGAGTTAAGGTTATGTCTTTGATTATTAAATAATGCACTAGTCACTAACCTTTCCAGCTCGAATACTTAGACAAAGATCTTGGAAGATTTGAACATCTGGTCTTGCTGGATATTTGAAACTGACATGACGAAGCTCAATGTCTCCGTTAACATTATCCAACACTCTTCCAGACTCCACACTTGGGTCAATCTTGGACTCTCTATCTATAATAGCGAAAATCGAAGCAGCAGCTATATCAGCTTTGCTTGAATCAGGAGACAATGAGCTAGATTGAGATATCGCCATAGCAGCCATTGTCAAAGCAAAGAAAACCTGTAAAAAAAAAAAAACATGATAAGAATCAAGAAAACGCTAACATATAAATAGTCTAACCGTTTGTGTTTTTATTTATGTATGTATATACCCTGAAAACAGAATCGAAGGTTGTTTTGCCATCATCAACCAGCCGTGCTCCCACGTAGAAACTGCAAGCGTAGGAAGCAAAGAGGACAAAGAAAGAAAAGCCAAAACCAATACCACTGACAATGCCTTGGCGTATCCCTGTCTTCATAGGACCTTCACATTTCTTCGCGTACATGTTCATCACTTTCTCTTCTGCGCAGAACGAAGCAACCGTTCTTATGCTCCCAACCGCGTCATTCGCCACCTGACTAGCTTCCCCATACATTTTCTGCCAATGATTACACAAGTGAGATATAGTTTTTGTTAAAATTCGGATTTATGGTGAGCTTCCAACTTAAAACTAATTGTCTATGAGTTGATTGAATATATATATATATTTATATATTAGTTAATTATTTTTTCCAACTACCGATGAAGATTAACTAGTTTTTACCTTTGCATCGGCGCTGAAACCTTGCATGAACTTCATGTAAAGAAACCCATTGAGTGCAATAAGAGGAAGCATGGCAAGGACGACGAAAGCCAACTGCCAACAGGCCAAGAAGGCAATGATCAAACCAGCCAATATCGACGAAAGATTCTGAACCATCTGTGCCAAAGCATCTCCCACTAGACCACGTATCGCCGCTGCGTCTGCCGATAGCCTTGCTCCAATGGTTCCACTAGAATTCTCAGACTCATCGAACCATCCAACTTCCATGTGAACCACTTTCTCAAAACACATGCTTCTTATCCTCTTCACCAGTTTACATCCAGCTATAGCGAAGAAGAAGGTTTGCGCTGGGTACGCTATGATGGAGGCAAAACCAAGAACCATGAAGATAATGGCCCAGAAGCTTGTGTCCTCTTTAAGCTCCTTAGGCGGTTTGAAGAAAGCTTTGATGACGCTTGCGATTAGTATACCGAATAAAGGAAGTATAACTCCGTTAGCTGCTGCTGATATTGCACCGAGTATGAGAACAGGAATCTCTGGTTTGTTTAGAGCTGCGACTCTCCGGATTGAGACTTTCTTTGGTTTGGTCTTAGCTTCTGTAGTACCCTCTTGAGCGACGTCGTTTCCTTCAATACCTGCTGGGAAGCCAAACATGTTGAAAGAGTGGCGGCTGCTGTTTCCTCTGGATGATCCTCCTTTGCTTAGTGACCTTCCTAGAGATGATTTTCTCAAACTAGAATGTTTGAATGATTCTATAGATGACAGCTTTTGCTCGTCTGTTGGATTCTCTTCAGACTTCTTCTCTTCTTGAAGACGTATGAGCTGAGAGTAAGCTCCTTCCGGGTCCTTGAGCAGCTCCGTGTGAGAGCCTTTCTCCACGATCTTCCCTTGGTGGATCACAGCGATCATATCCGCGTTTCGCACCGTGCTTAACCGGTGAGCAACAACAACCGTAGTCCGGTTAACCATGATTCTGTCAAGTGCTTCTTGAACCACTCTCTCTGATTCCGCGTCAAGTGCGCTTGTTGCTTCGTCCAAAAGCAAGATTCTCGGATCTTTTAGAATGGCTCTGGCTACAGCGATCCTCTGTTTCTGCCCTCCTGAAAGCTGAGTGCCGTGCTCTCCAACCATTGTATCTAAACCCTGAGGAAGCTTATCAACAAACTTGGAAGCGTTTGCAAGCTCTGCAGCTGCTTTGATCTCTTCTATTGTAGCGTCTTCTTTACCGTAGGCAATGTTGTCCTTGATGCTTGAAGTGAAGAGAACCGGTTCTTGACTCACAAGTCCAATCTTGCTTCTGATCCATTTGAGCTGGAACTCTTTTAGGTTAACACCATCTATGAGAACTTCACCGGCTTGCGGATCGTAGAACCTCTCTATTAGACTCACAACAGTAGACTTCCCACTCCCACTCTGTCCAACTAAAGCCACTGTTGTACCACTCGAGATAAACAGCGAAAACCCGCGAAAAATCTGCTCATCGGGCCTCGCGGGGTAAGTGAAGTAGACATCCTTAAGCTCAATGTCTCCTTTGATGTCATCCATCACTTTACCATTTGTACTGTAGGAATCAATGTCAGGTCTTCTCTCTATTGTCTCGAACATCTTGTAAGCCGCGGCTTGTCCAGCTGCAAACGCGCTTAAGCAAGGAGATGCTTGACCTAACGACCTAATAAAGGAACAAAAACAAGTCTTAGATTGGGTTGCAAGAAACTTAAAACAACACAAAAAAGATGAGAGGTTCTTACATGGATCCAGTTAAAACAGAGATGATGATGTTGAGGACTTGTCCTCCTGTGTATCCTTTATCAAGAATCAACTTTCCTCCATACCAAACTGCTAAAGCGTAGCTACAAAAGATTACAAGAAAGAGTGTTCCAAGTCCTAATCCAGTTGAACCACCTTCAATCACTCCTGCTTTATAAGCAGTGAGAAGATGTTTGTTGTAGTTGCTTATGGCTTGTTTCTCTCCAGTAAACGATGCAACCTGATTAATTATATTAAAAAATTATTAGGAGATCAAGAAGATCGACCGTATCAAGATTATGGAAAATATGAAGATCGAATAATTTTTATCGGTTTTTTTTTGGCTAAGCAAATGTGTATAGAGTAAGCCTAGTTACCGTTCTTATGGAACCGATTGTTTGCTCAACTACAACCGCAGCGTTGGCATAAGCGGTTTGTCCACGAGAAGCTGTCTTAGCAATGACAATAGCCAGACCCGCACCGGCCATTACAAGAAGTGGAATTGAAGACAACATGACTAGTGTTAGCAGCCATCCTTTTAAGAAAGCTATCACAAAGCCTCCAACAAATGTTGATAGAAGTTGTATAGCTTTCCCCACCTGCCCAAAACGTCATTCCTTTGTTCAAAAATCTAAAAAACCAAAGGATCTTGAAACTTTAAAAATGTTATTTGTTTGACTAATATGAGTACCTTTTCTCCCATAGCGTCTTGGATTAGCACAGTGTCACCGGACATTCTTCCAACGACTTCACCGGTGTTTGTATCGACGTCGAAAAAGGCTATATCTTGTCTTAATATTGTCTTTAGATACATACTCCTTATTCTTGCTGCTTGTCTCTCTCCAGATATCATCCAACCAGACAACTCTGAACATTTAAAGACATCAAGAACGTTAAAAACTCTGTTCTACTTAAGATGTGTTAATTAAATCTTTGACAGATCCAAGAACTTACGGAGAAAAGCAGCCGCAAAAGTACCGATTCCAAGCCATACAAACTTGAGAGCTACCTGTGAGTGAGATTAATAGACTGTTATTAGCACAAGTCAAATCTTGAAAGCGGTCCTTATTAAGACACAAAAACATCATTTGGTTTTTACTTTGGAAACTTTGTCGGACACATTTGAATCGTTCTGATTCTGGCCAAAGGCATCTATAAGATCTCCGAACAGTACAGTCATAATAGGGAAGCCAAGACCGTTTCCGATAGATCCAAGCGTCCCGAGGATCATCAAGAGTATATCAAAGGAATCTGCAAAGGCAAATAGCTTGTAAAATGGCACCGTTTTGGTTTTCTCATGTTCTTCCTTCTTCTCTGTTTTCTTCACTTCTTTGTCTTCTTCTCTGCTTCTTTTGGTCTCAGAAACGTCTTCTACTATATTTCCATCTCCGTTTAAGCCGCTCTCTGCAGCCATTAGACTTTCCACAGTGCCCTTATGATCCTAAGCGTTTAAAAAAGAGAGGAGAGACATAATAGTAAGTTTCCAAATCTATGAGTTGAGATCTTTAAGAGAGAGTAGTATCTAAATGGGGAACATAAAGGTCAGACCAAGAAGGAAACAAAAGAACATAAAGGAAACAAAACAAAGGCTTTCACAATCCGTAGTTCACCAAACATTTGAATACCCTAAAGATCTGCCTTTCTTGTTTTTTTATTCAAGAACATCTGACAAAATGATGAAACCTGAAGCAAAAGATCTGTCCTGTCAATTACAACAAGGATTCACAGAAGCTTCGGTCCAGACAGAATACAGAACTACATAGTAGAGGTTATACACATGTATATGTAAAGCAGAGAATATTTGTACATGTATATGTAGATATATACCTTGAAGAGGATCAAGAAGAAGCTGAAAAGGGAAAAGGTGTTTAGCGACTCTCTTGGTGTCTGCCGTATAAGCTGTTGAATTAATGTGCAGAGATCTCTATGCTTATATATTATTTTTTCATATGAAATATATAATATGAGGTTTGTAAAAGACTCGTGTGAGTTTATACATGCTCTGTTTATTTCTTGACGAACAAGCCGTGACTTTCTCAAGAAAGAGAAAATTAATGGATGTCAAACAAATATTAATTAGAAATTCATGAAAATTAATAAATATGGTCTTATGGATCTAATATTATACTCTTTGATTTTGTTTAACTTCTTGAGAGAATTCGTAAGATATTTTGTTCTTGACCTAATTTTAAATGATTTTCTCTGCCCATTCTTGTCTGATAATGCTGTCCAGATCATTGATTAAAAGAATACATTAAAAATGGATATATGACAGTAGTAGTAGTAATCTAGCTGTTTTGTTCAACTACGACTCTATTAAACCATGATTAACTAGAAGTTTTTAGAGTGGGTTTCTTACCAGTAGTTAAGAAACTATTTCTTAGTTTCTTAACTTTTAACTAAAAAAGTTTTTTAACTTCCGCTAAAAAACTGGTTCTTAAAGTCTTTTTTAAGAACCGGTTCTTAACTTTTTTAGTTAAAAATTAAGAAATAGTTTCTTAACCTCCGCTAAAAAATCCGGATTAATCCTGCTCTTATTTAAACGCAGGACATGTTAATATTTTATTATCCAGTAGCATTGATTACTCCGTAAAACTGATCTCTCTTCTTTTTTTTTTTTTAATCAAAAACTGATCTCTAAAATCTGTTCAGCTATGCTTTTAGCAGCCTGCATGTGTCCTCCGAATTCATTTTTTGTCTATGCTTATATGTATGATTATAGCAGTAACCAGAGACAGAATCACTAGTTTCACTGCGAATACTTTTTGTTTTACTCTCTCACCAGCTACAAATTAGAAACATGATATTAATAGAAATATATATATATATATGTACTGTATACCACAAAGAAATCAATACCAAAAACCGTTGAATGATTGTAATTTTCTTCCATCTGTTTTAGTTGACTTTCTTGCTTTCATTAGCTGTGACTATGACAAGTGCAAAAATATCATTTCTTAGTAAGGTTTTTTTTTTTTGGTAAAATATTTCTTAGTAAGGTTTGTAATCATAATTGCGTTTTGACAACGGATGTGAAGTATGTGCACATAATTATACGTTATACTGTATTAGATAGTACAACTAACCTGTCTTAAAGAAAGCAATCGAGTTCGCCAAATCTTTGCGTTGACATGTTAGCTGGGGAAGCACGTGAATCTGGTTTGCTTTATGAGCAAGAAACAAGTCAGAGTAAGGGAGCCAGGGATGGTGGAATCGTCTCCCATTGCTTCGTTTGCATTCTTTTCAGAATCAATGAATCTGAACAGAGCCTGACATCATTCATGACGTAAATGCTCTTTCTATTTTTATCTCTTTCCCACGTATATGCTACTAACTACTTTTCTCTTTCTTAATAAAGAAGAAAAATTACTACTACTTGCAATATTATTACAAACAGTGATGCTACAATTAAATACATGCCATTCTATATCATGTGAGGAGCTTCTAAGACACATCGATGATTTTTTTAATCATATTTAGTTTAATCTGAATTATGAACTGTACAATAATAAACCACAGTTCAAAAATATGGGCTTAGCAGATTATTATTTTCTCTATTTTCATGAACAAATGTAGAAACTATTAATGTTTACAAATTACAATATACACGATTGAATATTTTCACTTTTCAAATATTTAATTAATTTGAAGTAATAATTGCATTTAAATTAATAAATATACACTATAACAGTATTATTTCTATATGAAACTAAAGGAGACTAATATACTAATGATGATATTCACTAAGCACTTTGATTATTTTTGTGGCAAGTCCAGAAATTGACATGTTTTGTTCAGGCTTATACCTTTTCCCCGACAAAAAAAAATACAGCCATCTTATTCCCACTAAACTTTCGGTGAATCATCACATTCACATATGTCAAATAGCCACCCAAACTCTTCCTCGCCAACCTGTTTCACACTATACATAAATTCTCGACGTAATCATAGTTAATTCTTGATCCGGTCCGAGAATCCAAGTCCATACCCTGAGTTTGCAACTTTTACATGTTACTAGCACAATTACGAAGCCATTACCGTTGGGCTTGATAATCTACGATAATGAAAAAAAAAAAATTGAAAATATTATGCTTTTTTTTGCTGGATACTACTCTAATAGTGAAAATGTGCAATCGATAACAGTGTGACTGACTGACTGTATTCAGTATTGACAAGCCAAAACACCGGTTATTTTCGGTTCAACTGAATCTGTATTTCATAAGCTATACGGCCTACTGTGTTTCAGACATGAAACCAAAATAATAAATTATAAAAAGAATAGTTTTCATTCAGTAAATGGAAAATGTAGAATTGTTTAATTTTTGTTATTTAGAATCCAATGAAATTATACATTCCAGATAAATTTATTCCAGTTGCAATTTTGGTAAACTAAGATATTTCCAAGAACAAGAAAATGTATAAATTAGACAATTATATATTTTTAAAAGTTATTAGACATAGATACAACACAGTAGATAAATGAGATTTCATACTTTTCAAATATGAAATTAAAAGTTAAACAATATAATTTTTTCCTCATCTTTCATACGTGAGACAAACAAAAAGTGAATCTTAAAACTTCATCCCCGCGCATATTGATCCTACCGAAAGTGAAGGTTGTACTTTTCACCTTTTACATGGACACGTACTAGTCTTTTTCAATTTTATATGATTTATAATCCAAGGTTGACGGGCACGTTAGCTTCTTGAATCCATTCAACGGGAGCCAACCAGTTAGCCACAGAGAACTGGTTAACCTCAGACGCAGACTTGGCGATCTTAACCCAGTCAACTCTTTTGTTAGTGTTAGCTCCTGGTCCACGGTTGTTGAACTCAACGTACTTACATGTCTTGTGGAAACTCTCCCCATCCCAGATTTTCCATCCTTCGGGTTTAATCACATCACCGATCTCGCTGTTGATGACCGCGGTGGTGGAGTACTTCTTCCACGGCCTTCCCAAGTACGACGCAACGGTTAACCTCTCTGCCTGTAGTTTCTTGTCCGCAACGATGCGGCAGTTCTGGAGGACGATACCGATTTTCATGGATAGTCCCTTTTCGTTTCCGTCGGCTGTGACGGTGTTGAATTGATTCTTGTTTCCTTTACGGACAACAATCATTGAGTTTTGGATAACGGTTGCGCCCTTTCCGAAGATGAAATCGATTGTTCCTGAGACGACGATGTTTCTGTAGAACTGACGACCGTTGTTAGCGTATAGAGTGTCTTGGTAACCATCGAATCTACAGTTGAAGAGGACTGCACGGTCTCCATTCACTCTGATTGCCACGGCTTGGTGTCCCATTGGACCAGCTGTGTTCTTGAATCCAATAAATTTAGCCATGAACCCTTCAGATTCCACCTCTACACAAATACAACATTACATGTAATAATTAAATGAGTTATTGATATTATTGAGATTTGTAATAATAACTATTAAGTTAGGGTTAGGGTGAGACTTACGGACTGTGCCACTAAGGGAAGTGGTGGTTCCAGGGGTGAGTTTAACGCTTCTGTTGAAAGAGATAATGGTCTTTCTTGCACCATCTCCGAACATGAAGATGTTGTTCTTTTTCTTAGGGATCACAACTTGCTCTTTGTAGATACCAGCCTTGATGTGGATAATGCATCTACCTGGGTTTTTCTGGGGACAAGCATCAACGGCTTGTTGGACCGTCTTAAACTGTCCGCTTCCATCCTTAGCCACCACATAGGTTGCTTTGATTCTAGCACCACCTTCACCACCCTTTTCGCCACGTCCAGCGTTAGCCATGAGCTTCCTGTCTGTACCCGAAACCCATCTTGGGATTCCAAGGTCGTCAAGGTCTTCAAGAAGACGACGAGAAGGACCGTCTGGATCGGCCACGGGAGTATCAACGGAAGGAGTGGCTTTTTTGTCGACTGGAGGTGCTCCTTTCTCGGAGGAAGAGAAGAAATCACCTGTCATGTTCTTGAAATCATCCATTTTGATGTTAAGCTTGGCCATCGCGCTGACGACTGTGTGGAAGATGTCAATAGCGTTGCCAGTGAGAATCTTGGAGTTTGCAATGCCTTCTCCAATAGTCTTTCTCAAATCATCTTCTTCGATATCATCAAGACAATCGGTTTGGTAGTTGTAAACACCGGTTAACCATTGTTTAAGCTGGTCGATTTTGCTACCGATCTGGTTAAGATCTTCACCCATTTCCTCAATAATGGTACCGAGATCCTCAAGCGCGTACATGAAAACTCTCTTGCAGTAATCAAGAACGGCTTTGTTGTTTGGTGAGATGCTTGAACCCAATTTCCCTTCGGTTTTACCCGTGAAGTTTGATGATTTGGTTATTGCATCTTGTGTAGCGAGGATGAAGGCCTTGATCAGCTTGTTTGGGTCATCGCTCTTGACTGGCTCGAGTGTTTTGACACACGAGGCTTTGTCAGAAGTAGCCTGGCAAATTCCTTGAACGGCTTTCATCTGTGGAGACAGAGGAGTGTCGTTGTTTCTGTTAACGATGGCAACGACTCCTATGGCTACTCCGACCAATAAAAGGACGGAGGCCACAGAAACAACAACTTTTCCTATCATTTTTTATATTTTATTATATTGTTTTGTGTATTTTTGAATTTTTTTTGGCTCCCTCCGGTTTTATTTAGAGGTTAATCGGAGAGGGAGGGGCTTTATTAGAGAAAAGCCAAGTTGTTTAATGACTCGGGCCAGTGAATATTGTGATGGATTATGGAGGATTTATAGTAGCTTTTAGTATCTAAAAATGGCTACGTGCATGGGATTTGCATGGAGGGAGAGATTTACGGTCGACGAATGGCTGAGAATATCTGGTAAAAAAAGGTCTAATTAACTAATGACACTATGAAATTGCGTTATTGTGAGGTTTAAAATTGGTCAACGCAAGATAAATATGGCGTACGGTCCTGGTTGGAGGGTGGCCTGGTGGCTTGATTGACTACAAATAGAAATGACATATATAGATATAAGTAACAAGTGAGTTAGTTAACAAATTAATTAAGTGATTCAGGCAAATGTAAAATGTTGTGATGAGTTCAAAATCTGAAAATCAACCAGACCCAACTAGGATAACTCCAACAAAACTGTGGGGGGG
>NC_027751.1:53434491-53450362 GCF_000695525.1 Brassica oleracea var. oleracea
GAATAGGGTAACTCGGATCAAACAATGAGATCTTGAAGAAAAAAAATACGCTGCCATAAAAATGTCTAAACAAAATTAGCTACGTAAAAACCGAAATAATCTTCAAATTAGTCTAAGAAAACTTATGATTACATCACCAAATTACATGAGAAGATAGATTTATAAACATTGATTGACATATATGGTAAAAAATCATATGAGATCTGATTCTCAAAACCAACATGTTGCTATATTGATAAAGGTTTTGCAACCAGAGTTCTTTTGGTAGAATGTTTTCCCAGCCGGCCCTGACCTAAAGCTCATAAAGCATGAGCTTTAGGCGCCAACATTTATCAATATATCGGGGGCTCCATATTACAAGGACTCTACTTCGGTGTATTGGTTTTAACAATCTCTCACCTTATCCTATGAGTGGCAGTTTCGATTCCGGCTTTTGCTTTTGCCCCCTTCCCTTATATTTTCTTTTTCATAATGAATTAATGATTACAATAAGGGTTTGTTTTCTACAATATCTTCGTTTCCTTTTAATTATCTATAAAATAAGTATTAAACAAAAACCTAATTATTTATTGCACTCTCTTGCATTTTCCATGTAAGTCTTAACTTTACTATTATTTTTATGATTATTATAACTTTTTGGACTTTTTAAAATCTAATCAAACATAACTATCGTATATTAGATTACGCTCTCTCTGGAATTCTTTGAAAATTCAACAAAACTTTACAAGTTAAAAGTAATGTTAACCTGATTTGATTAAATTATAACTGTTTTTCATTTATAGATATAAAATCTATATAGGAAACATTAATGTTGAGAATATTGTCATAAGAAACTATAAAAACGATTGAGATGTTAGAATTTTCATACAGAATGACAGGTAACATAATTATAAAATATATTAAAATTTAATATATTTTACAAAATAAAGGATATAAATATCAACGACTTTCCGATTTTTCTTTCAAAATAGTTGAATAATTGTGTGATCATTAATTTACTTTTAAAACAAAAAAACTGATAGTTATATACTTTATTTTTATAAACAAATTAATTTTTAATATACCATGTATTATTCTGATTAAATAATTAAAAAATACCAAAATTAAATATTATTAAGGGGCATAATTTTTTTAATGTGCTTTAGGCACCAATTAATACCTGACCGGCACTGTGTTTTCCTTTTGTCAACTGGTAGAATGTCTATATCTCAAGTTTTTATCATCATTAAGATTGTTTCTAAAAGCTTATGATGGTGTACTATATATTAGTCATAGTTTTTTAGCTTGAGTTTATTGGTTAAGTCATTAGAGTGATAGTTACACATTTAAGCAACTAATGTTATGTATATAAACAAAACTGCTTTACGGTTTGGCTAATCAATTACTGAAGTGTATTTTTGGGCATTTCTCTCACTCGAGCTTAATGTAGTTTACACTATCTGATCAAAAAAAAAATTAATTTAACATTTAAACCAAAAAAAAATGACGAAAAATTAAATTGTTTTTAGTTTGCGTGTAAAATACATACAACTATACAATTGCATAGGAAAAACATTGATAGAAAGTGTATCACTGTTTAGAAGAATAAGAGAGAGGGTATCACCAACACAACACCAAAACATGATTGTAGCATCAAAAATAAACTTAGCAATAGAATGGTACGTATTCAGCTTACGCTAAGTAGTATTTTTAGTAAAATTTCGATGTTGACCTATAATGATTAATTAGTGACTCTTCGTACCTTGTCTTCTACGTTTATGTAGCCATTAAAAATTTAGGTCAAAATGTAAAATTAACGAAAAGGAAAATTAAGGAAAAAGAAAATTTAAAATGCAGACATATAAAAGATAGTATACCAAATACATTATTAATATTAGATAATCACATTTTTCCATATCCTTTCCAACCACGAGGGTCCATACATGATTATCACCCATAACATATTAATCACAAACATACATCAAAAGGAACCTTTCTTTACAAGATTCCTAACATGACTTAAAAAAACCCAAACGATGCAGATTATTTATCACCATCGACGACGCCATACATTTTTATTTGCTTTTTCTTCAATAAATAGATCAGACGTAGTAAAAGGACAAAGGTGGTGGGAGCAACGAATCGGTATCTTTCTGGTTAAGTTTGGTCTTAATGTTAAGAGTGTTAAATACTTTTCCCATTCCAGCGAACACATCCACAGACTCGCCACTCATTCTTTTCCCAAGCCCAATCCCTCCTTGAACCTCTTTCAACAATGTTTTGTTGTAAATGTCATCGAGACAACTCGACTGGTAGTTGAAGATCGATGTCATCTTCTTCTTACAAGTGAAGTAATTATCAGCCATGCTCGCTATGTCTTTTCCCGCGGCTTTCCAGAAATCTGAAAAGTCTTCCAAGGCGTTGTTTAGCTGTTTCTCGCAACTGGTGATGCAAGTTGTGGCAAATTTGTCTCCCTTGTACTTGGGTTTGATTCCGGAGAGGAACTTCAAGCCCTTTTTAACGGAGGTTTCTGCTGCCGTCGCTAAGTGACGGACCAAAACGTCGGGATCATTGCTTGGGACGGTTTTCAAGGTTATGCTACAGAGACGTTTGTCTTGGACAACGCTGCAGATTCCTGCCACGGTTTTTTCGTGTTCCGGTGTGACGGCGTCACGTTTGAGGGGGATAATGGATGCAGTTGCGGTTAGGGCGATGCATAGAATTAGAAAGGCGAGTTTTATTGGAGTGTTCATTTTTTTGGGTTTTTTTTTGTTATGGGACGTGTGAATTGGAAAGGATTGGATAGAAAAAGAGAAGGAAGAAGAAAGGGTGCGTATATATATAGAGATTTTTATTTGGCTTTTCTAAATTTGAATGTTTATTTTTGTTATTGGTTTTGACTATTTTCAGAGATTAATGGATGATCACGAGTGAATTGAGGCGTTTTTAATCTGTGGACATGCCATGCTCCTGTCCTCCAAGAAACCCTATTTCTTTCTCTTTATTTTTATTAGCCAACAGAGACACTCGATATTATTTTATCTTTAGTTACGAAATTAGGCAAGAATGAGAAGTATTCAACAAACAAAAAAATTGGTGAGAATATCAACAAACTTATCTTAAAAACATATTTAATAAATTAATAACCATAGAAACAGAAATGATATTTTACTATGTACACATAAAAAATCGTTAGGTTCATAACAGAAAATTAACCAAAAGATTGTCAATGATTTATTGCTTTTTTAAGTAATACATCAACAGAGAGCTTTATGCACATTAAGATTGTCGATGATTTATAGCTTGTTGACATAATTGTATTTTTTCTTTTTGTAAATTTACAATGGAGATGATCTTGTACTAATTATTTGAAGCTTTAGAGAAATCATCATTTAACAAATTATTACATTTATGACTTACTCAAATGGTTGCTTCGATGCACATTCCAATACTTCCATGACTTGTTCCTTCTCTGGCACATGAACTGCGATGCAGATCAGAAGCTCTAACGCTGGAATCCGAATCTCACATCCTAAAGAAGATAGCTCGATGAGCCGCCTTGCAGCTCCAGCTTCTACTATTGCTCTTGAATGATCTATGTGTAAGTAATTACACGGGCTAGCAAATTTAGTGAGTGCTACAATTGCTTCTCTTAATACCTCTGGATCTCTATGGCCAAGAAGCTTCACCATTTGTTCAATCATTGATGTATCGGACGCTCTAACTGATCGTGCCAGGTTCCCTATTAATGTGATGTATGGTATTAGTAAAACCGTGTCTCCATTTTCTTCAATGAGCTTATGGAATTGATTAACAATGGCCTTGAAAACTGGAGACTTGCACTTGAAAGCTGAGTGTCTTCTCAAGCTAGAGTCCATCTCTGCCACAGAAGTAATCTCTATTAAAACCATCAAGGAGTTGAGCCTAACTTCTCTGTCTTGTATCTCAAGCAAATCTGCGAAACGCAAGAATCTTTTTGAATTGGTGATGCCTTTGCAGATAGATGAATTTCCTTTGGCTAGCTCCCTCAAAGCTTTTGCTGCCATTGCCTTCATGTGCCAAGAGTCCTCTTCGAGCTTTGAAGTCAAAAGGCTTAGAAGGAGTTGAATCACGTCATGTTGTGCGAACAAGTCCTGGCTCTCAGGGAAGCTCGCGACCAACACGGACGTTACACAAGCCACCTCTGCTTGAACCCTCATCGACCCTTGTTTGAGGATCTTAACAAATACAGAACACAAACCATTACGGATCATGATCTCTGCGCATCTAGGGTTGTCACTGGCCATTGATCTCAGCGACCTAGCTGTTTCACAGGCGTCATCATCAAGTGTTCCCGTGTAGAGAATTGCCATAAGTTCGTATATCAAGAACAGAGTTGGATCCCTTATGGCGAAGGGTGGGAGACCAGTTAGCTGCTCGTGTTTACCATCATGTGATGGAGTGGAGACGTTGAGGAGCCACGAGACGTTGATGATGGATCTTTCCAGCCGGACAAGCATCTTTTGGGAAGTGGAGACGCGGATTATTGTCAAGACGCGATTCCTTAGCTTTGGGGTGCACTTGTCTACCACAGCGAGAGACTTTTGAAGCACAGCTTCGGCGATTGAGATGATGTGGCGGGTCGGAAACTCGCATAGATTGGAGCTGGCGGTTAAGGCTTTCTCCAGCAGCTCTAAGAGTTTTTGTACCTTGATCTTGACCACGTCCCACTCCTTCTTGAATACTTTGGCTTCGTTTGACGCTTGGATAACTCGAACCCCAAGATCAACCGCGGAGATAAGGATAGGCTTCACCGTATCCGCCATAGAAATGAGATTGAGCCCTACGCGCTGGAACAGAGTCGTAGTAAAGTTTACTAGCGTTTTAGTTATATATGAAGAAAAGAAATTAAGTTGTCTTTTATCATTTGCTTCTTCTCTGATTCAAACAAAATATCTCTGTCTATTTGATTCGATTTAGATTGTTAATTTTCTTTTATGTTACATGTGGAAAAGTATGTATATTCGATTTAGATCGTTAATTTTTATAAGCTTAATGGGCGGTGTAAAAATCTGTTTATTATGAACTAAAATGAGTATTTGAATTATGGAAAAAGAATAAATCTTACAAAATTACTCTCAAATAATTATGGAAGGTTTCCAATATTATTTAAGAGAAATGTAAATATTGCGTTCAAATAGTTGTAGAATATTTCCTATAATGTATTTGGATAAATGTAAAGTTGCGTCCAAATAATAATTGAATACTTCTCAATTAATTATGTTATGTTTCTATATTAATTACAGAATACTTCTATTCAAGAATATTCTTTTACTTTTTCGCAAGATTAATTTTTGGTGATCAAGTAACTCATACCCATATAAATAGACGTCTAGTCTCTTCATTCTGAACACACAGAAAAAGAAAACACCAAAACTTCCAGCAAATAATCTATCTTAGTCTTCTAGTTTTAAAGTAAGTGTCTCGAGAGTATTCGTAGTAGTTACAGTTCATTAGATTCTGTTTCGGGTGTTGCGAAACAGTCTCGTCACGGTTGTATCATGTGATTCATAGATTGCATTCAAACCGTCACACAATACGGACGATTTATAGATTTCTATTTCGTGATTTCTATTTCTATCTTCATCTTATCGTTTTCATTCAATTTCTATTTCGTGAATTTCAATCAGGATTTTCGAGGTCCTACAATCTTAACTCAATAAATCTCCCGTAGTGTGTGACGGTTTGAATGCGATCTATGAATCCAAGGATACAACCGTGACGAGACTGTTTCACAACACCCGAAACAGAATCTAACAAACTGTAACTACTATGGATACTATTGATTTCTATAGACCTAGTATAAATCGCATGTATTGTGAGACGGTTTGAATGCGATTTATTGATTTCTATTAATCTCAAATTAATAGAGTAGGACCGCCACACAATACAGGTGATTTATACATCAATACAAATATAGAATGTGTTTAAAAATTTTAAATGTATAAAGCACATGTACCATGAAAGAGAGTTCAATATACATTAATAGAAATGTAGAATGTGTTTAGAAATTTTAAAACAACACTAAAGATCATAGGCTTCAGTATATAGAGTATATACCGAAAAACTTAATATTTTCGTAGGGGGTTAACACATAGATTTTGAGAAAAATTCAAAAAATATGATAATACTGTTTAAGGCATAGTTGCATCCTGCAGTAATATATGATGAATGTCAAAGAGGTTTGTAACCTTTGTTGTCTCCGTTTCTCTAGAGAATAACGATTTTATAGTGGTTAGTCCACCAATTTAGGGAGTATTATGAAGTGTTACTAAATTAATTGATAAACAAATAAATTGACGCTCATGTACCATGAAAGAGAGTTTAATATACATTAATACAAATGTAGAATGTGTTATTTAAAACAACACTAAAGATCATAGGCTTTAGTATATAAAGCATATACCGAAAAACTTAATATTATCGTAGCGGGTTGGTTAACACATAAATTTTGAGAAACAAATTCAAAATAGGATAATACCGTTTTAATGCATAGTTGCATCATGCAGTAACATATGATGAATGTCAAAGAGGTTTGTAACCTTTGTTGTCTCTATTTATCTAGAGAATAGCGATTTTATAGTGGTTAGTCTACCAATTTAGGGAGTATTATGAAGTTTTACTAAATTAATTGATAAGAAATTAAATTTATGCCCATGTACCATGAAATAGAGTTTAATACACATTAATACAAATATAGAATGTGTCTAGAAATTTGAAAACAAAACTAAAGATCATAGGCTTCAGTATATTGAGCATTTACCGAAAACACAATATTTTGTAGGAGTTATTAACACATAGATTTTGAGAAAAATTCAAAAGTATGACAATATTGTTTTAATGCATAGGTGCATCCTGCATTAACATATGATGAAGGTCAAAGAGATTTGGAACCTTTGTTAACTCTGTTTCTCTAGAGAATAACGATTTTATTGTGGTTAATCCACCAATTTATGGAGTATTATGAATTTTTACTAAATTAATTGATAAAAAATTAAAACATTGCCCATGTACCATGAAAGAGAGTTTAATATACATTAATACAAATGTAGAATGTGCTTAGAAATTTTAAAACAACACTAAAGATAATAGGCTTCAGTATATAGAGCATCTACCGAAAACTCAAAATTTTCGTAGGGGGTTATAACACATAGATTTTGAGAAAAATTCAAAAATATGATAATACTGTTTTAATGCATAGTTGCATCCTGCAGTAACATACGATGAAGGTCAAAGAGGTTTGGAACTTTTGTTGTCTCCGTTTCTCTAGAGAATATCGATTTTATAGTGGTTAGTCCACCAATTAAGGGAGTAATACGAAGTTTTACTAAATTAATTGATAAAAAATTAAAATGATTCCTATGTACCATAAAAGAGAGTTTAATATACATTAATAAAAATGTAGAATGTGTGTAGAAATTCGAAAACAACACTAAAGATCATAGACTTCAGTATATTGAGCATTTACCGAAAACACAATATTTTTGTAGGGGTTATTAACACATATATTTTGAGAAAAATTCAAAAGTATAACAATAATATTTTAATGCATAGTTGAATCATGCAACAACATATGATGAAGGTCAAAGAGGTTTGGAACCTTTGTTGTCTCCGTTTCTCTAGAGAATAACGATTTTATAGTGGTTAGGCCACCAATTTAGGGAGTATTATGAAGTTTTATTAAATTAATTGATAAAAAATTAAAACGGTGCCCACACCATGAAAGAGAGTTTAATAGAAATTAATAAAAATATAGAATGCGTTTAGAAATTTTAAAACAATATTAAAGATCATAGGCTTCATTATTTAGAGGATTTACCAAAAAATAAATATATTTGTAGGGGTTAACACATAGATTTTGAGAAAAATCCAAAAATATGAGAATATTGTTTTAATGTATGGTTGCATCATGCAATAACATATGATGAAGGTCAAAGAGATTTGAAATCTTTGTTGTCTCCGTTTCTCTAGAGAATAGCGATTTTATAGTGGTTAGTACACCAATTTAGAGAGTATTATGAAGTTTTACAAAATTAATTGATAAAAAAATTAAATGATGCCCATCTACCATGAAATAGAGTTTAATAAATATTAATACAAATATAAGATATGTTTAGAAATTTTAAAACAACAGTAAAGATCATAGGCTTCAGTATATAGAAGATTTACCGAAAAAACTCAATATTTTTGTAGGGAGTAACACATAGATTTTGAGAAAACTTCAAAAATATGCTCAATATTTTCGTAGGGGGGGGGTAACACATAGATTTTGAGAAAACTTCAAAAATATGACAATACTATTTTAATGCATAGTTGTATCATGTACTAACATATATTGAAGATAAAAGAGGTTTGAAAACTTTGTTGTCTCCATTTCTCTAGAGAATGACGATTTTATAGTGGTTAGTCCACCAATTAAGGGAGTAATACGAAGTTTTACTAAATTAATTGATAAAAAAATGAAAAGATTACTATGTACCATAAAAGAGAGTTTAATATACATTAATAAAAATGTAGAATGCATTTAGAAAATTTAAAACAACACTAAAGATAATAGGCTTCATTATATAGAGATATATACCAAAAAATTCAATATTTTCGTAGGGGAACACATAGATTTTGAGGTATAACAATAATGTTTTAATACATAGTTGAATTATGCACTAACATATGATGAAGGTCAAAGAGGTTTGGAACCTTTGTTGTCTCCGTTTCTCTAGAGAATAACGATTTTATAGTGCTTAGGCCAACAATTTAGGGAGTATTATGAAGTTTTATTAAATTAATTGATAAAAAATTAAAACGGTGCCCACACCATGAAAGAGAGTTTAATATAAATTAATAAAAATATAGAATGCGTTTAGAAATTTTAAAACAATACTAAAGATCATAAGCTTTAGTATTTAGAGGATTTACCAAAAAAATAAATATATTTGTAGGGGTTAACACATAGATTTTGAGAAAAATCCCAAAATATGAGAATATTGTTTTAATGTATGGTTGCATCATGCAATAACATACGATGAAGGTCAAAGAGATTTGAAACCTTTGTTGTCTCCGTTTCTCTAGAGAATAACGATTTTATAGTGGTTAGTACACCAATTTAGAGAGTATTATGAAGTTTTACAAAATTAATTGATAAAAAAATTAAATGATGCCCATCTACCATGAAATAGAGTTTAATAAATATTAATACAAATATAAGATATGTTTAGAAATTTTAAAACAACAGTAAAGATCATAGGCTTCAGTATATAGAAGATTTACCGAAAAAACTCAATATTTTTGTAGGGAGTAACACATAGATTTTGAGAAAACTTCAAAAATATGACAATACTATTTTAATGCATATTTGTATCATGTACTAACATATATTGAAGATAAAAGAGGTTTGGAACCTTTGTTGTCTCCATTTCTCTAGAGAATGACGATTTTATAGTGGTTAGTCCACCAATTTATGGAGTATTATGAAAGTTTACTAAATTAATTGATAAAAAGTTAAAACGATGCCGATGTATCATGAAAGAGAGTTTAATATACATTAATAAAAATGTAGAATGCATTTAGAAAATTTAAAACAACACTAAAGATAATAGGCTTCATTATATAGAGATATATACCAAAAAATTCAATATTTTCGTAGGGGAACACATAGATTTTGAGAAAATTTCAAAAATACAACAATATTGTTTTAATACATGGTTGCATCATGCAGTAACATATGTTGAAGTTCAAAGAGGTTTGAAACCTTTGTTGTCTCCGTTTCTCTAAAGAATAGCAATTTTGGAGTGGTTAATCCACCAATTTATACTGTATTATGAAATTTTACTAAATTAATTGATAAAAAGTTAAAATGATGTCCATGTACCATGAAAGAGAGTTTAATATACATTAATACAAAATTTAGAATGTCTTTAGAAATTTTAAAACAACACTAAATATCATATACCGAAAAACTCAATATTTTTGTAGGGGGTTAACACATTGATATTGAGAAAATTTCAAAAATATGAAAATACTGTTTTAATGCATATTTGTATCATGCACTAACATATGATGAAAGTCAAAGAGGTTTGAAACCTTTGTTATCTCCGTTTCTCTAGAGAATAGCGATTTTATAGTGGTTAGCCCACCAATTTAGGGAGTATTATGAAGTTTTACTAAATTTATTGATAAAAAATCAAAACGATGTCCATGTACCATGAAAGAGAGTTTAATATACATTAATAAAAATTTAGAATGTGTTTAAAAATTTTAAGACAAAAATAAAGATCATAGGCTTCAATTTATAGAGCAATTACCGAAAAACTCAATATTTTGTAAGGGTTAACACATAGATTTTGAGAAAAAAAATAAAAAATATGACAATATTATTTTAATGCATGGTTGCATCATGCAATAACGTATGATGAATGTCAAAGAGGTTTGGAACTTTTGTTGTCTCTGTTTCTCTAGAGAATAACGATTTTATAGTGGAACTTCTGTTATGAAGTTTTACTAAATTAATTGATAAAAA
The DNA here is from genome assembly GCF_000695525.1 of Brassica oleracea var. oleracea. Classification (NCBI taxonomy): domain Eukaryota; kingdom Viridiplantae; phylum Streptophyta; class Magnoliopsida; order Brassicales; family Brassicaceae; genus Brassica; species Brassica oleracea. Next base: position 53,445,026 of record NC_027751.1, read on the forward strand.
ATGAAAACGATGTCCATGTACCATGAAAGAGAGTTTAAAATACATTAATGCAAATGTAGAATTCATTTAGAAAATTTAAAACAACACTAAATATCATACGCTTCAGTATATAGAGCATTTACCAAAGAAATTCAATATTTTCGTAGGAGAACACATAGATTTTGAGAAAAAATCAAAAATATGACAATATTGTTTTAATGCATGGTTGCATCATGCAGTAACATAAGATGAAGTTCATAGAGGTTTGAAACCTTTGTTGTCTCCGTTTCTCTAGAGAATGGCAATTTTGGAATGGTTAGTCCACAAATTTAAAGAGTATTATGAAATTTTACTAAATTAATTGATAAAAAGTTAAAATGATACCTATGTACCGTGAAAGAGTGTTTAATATAAATTAATAAAAAAAATTAGAATGTCTTTAGAAATTTAAAAAAACACTAAATCTCATATGATTCAATATATAGATCATCTACCGAAAAACTCAATACACATAGATTTTGAGAAAAAATCAAAAATATGACAATACTATTTTAATGCATGGTTGCATCATGCACTAACATATGATGAAGGTCAAAAAGGTTTGAAACTTTTGTTGTCTCCGTTTTTCTAGAGAATAACGATTTTATACTGGTCCATCCACCAATTTAGAGAGTTTTATGAAGTTATAGTAAATTAATTGATAAAAAAATAAAAAGATTCTCATGTACCATGAAAGAGAGTTTAATATACATTAATACAAATGTAGAATGTGTTTAGAAATTTTATAACAACACTAAAGATCATAGACTTCATTATATGGAGCATTTACCTAAAAACTCAATATTTTTGTATGGGTTAACACATAGATTTTGAGAAAAATTCAAAAATATGATAATGATATTTTAATACATAGTTGCATCACTAACATATGATGAATGTCAAATAGGTTTGGAACCTTTGTTGTCTCCGTTTCTCTAGAGAATAGCAATTTTATAGTGGTTTATCCACCAATTTAGGGAGTTTTATGAAGTTTTACTAAATTAATTGACAAAATATTAAAACGATGCCCATGTACCATGAAAGAGAGTTGAATATACATTAATAAAAATGCAGAATGTGTTTAGGTAAAGATCATAGGCTTCAATATATAGAGCATTTACCAAAAAAACTCAATATTTTCGTAGGGGTTAACTCAATTTTAAAACAACATTGAAGATCATAACCTTCAGTATATAGAGCATTTGCCAAAAAAACTCAATATTTTCTTAGAAAATTTCCTACAATCTAAATTTCTTACAATGTATATTAAACTCTCTTTCATGGTACATGGACTTTCTACATTCTAGAAAATGTACAATCTTAACTCAATAAATCTGTTTTCTGCTCATCGCTTAAATCAGATTGAATATTGAGTTAAGATTGTAGGACCAAGAAAATCCTGATTGAAAATCCTGATTGAAAATCACGAAATATAAACCGAATGAAAACGATAAGATGAAAATAGAAAACCTTTAAGAAATCGTTTAGGAAATTGATGAATTCTCGGAGTCGAGATTTGATTTCTTTCCTTAACTCATAGATCACATTCAAACCGTCACACAATACGAGCGATTTATTGAGTTAAGGAAATATGTCAAATCTCGACTTCGTGAATTCGTCTATTTTCTTAACAATTTCTTAAACGTTTTCTATCTTCATCTTATCGTTTTCATTCGATTTCTATTTCATGATTTTCAATCGTGATTTTTGTGGTCCCACTGAAACAAGAAAAGGTTGTCTTTTATCATTTGCTTATTCTCTGATTCAAGCAAAATATCTCTGTCTATTTCATTCGATTTAGATTGTTAATTTTCTTTTATGTTAGATGTGGAAAAGTATGTATAATAGGAAGACACCAAGAAACTTCCAAGTCCCTTCTTACTCTTTCTTTACACCATTCCAATTAGTATTTACTAAGATCATTTACTGAACTGAGTATCATCTTATCACGTGTTATTGTTGAAACCCGTTATAACCACAACCCATAGCAAGAAGAGGACACACATAGGTATCGCTAGTGTATATATATCACACGTGAAGATATCTCATGCATGCTAAAGTAAGAAATTGATATTGTAAAAAAAAAAAAAAATTTGATATTGAAATATTGCTGTAGTTATAATGGATAATGGACGCATGGGCTTATGATATTCTTTTTGATACTTGGTCTCATGGGCTTAGTTTACAATAAAAGGCAATCCTCGGCCATCAATTAGCCTAACAAGATCATGAAGGTTCATTACGTAGGTGAGTTGGTTTCCTTACTCGTAGAGCCACGGCCCTCGATGAATTATTTGATGGGTTGAAAAGTTAAAAGTTCAAAGAAGCATAATTTCACTAGAAGAGGAAAGTTAAAAGTTATTGTGTTATTTTCTAACCCTTGTCATGAAACTACATTTGTTTCAATAAGTACAAGAGTTGACTGGTTGAATCTGTAATCGCGTGTTTTAACATCAAAGTTCCGTCTGCAGAAAGTTTGGTCGTATAATTAATGGACGTGATTTTGTAAAAAGTTTAAGCTATATAATTAGCGTTAGAGAAAGAGAAAAAAAAAACATGATAAAACCAAAGAAGACTTATATTTAGTATCAACTTAAAATTTTAAGAAAAAATTAATCCCTACATCCCCTAAAGGTCTATCTACAAATTAAGCCCCTAAGAAATTAGGATTCTACGTTTTATATAATTTCCTTGGGTGATAAAAGCTTAATACATATAGTCAATATATACTGGAATGACCAAATATAATATATATACTGAGCTAGTACTAAATTGTAAAGTTCTCAACTAACATTCATGTTTTAATTTATACGTAATAGTTTGTAGATTATAGATCAGTGGATACATAATAAGAATGGCTTTTGATGATGCTACGTTGGGATTGACACATGGAAAAGGGTCAGCGCGTATGTCTAATCTCTCCTTCCATCAAAAATGAAGCAGAAGAATGTGGGCTTTGCTTTTAAGGTGAGGAAGAGAGGAATGAATGCGAAAGAGTTCTGTTTTAGTCTACGACAATAAAGAGCCCCCCAAAAGACAAAGATCCATTGCATGATGTAGACGGTGACCTATGCCTAAGGCAACTTATTATTTTTCATTATTGCAGACAGTAAGAATATCAATGTAAAGCAAAACAAATTTCAGTGTCAATTGAGTCAATGGATAATGCTAAAGACAAAATTTAGCAAAAAGAAAAGAAAAGGATAAGCCAGAGTTCCCTTTACTAGCTCTTCTTTTGTTAGCCACCGACGTTTATTTCTAAAAATTTGTTTTGCTAATCCGGTATTTTAGACGAAATATCAAATTGATACCAAAAACATGCATGCTTTAGGTGAACATGATACCAGCATATCAGATATGAGATGAGTTCTTTCTTACTTCAATCATATGATTGCGTGTAGCAAAAAAAAAATCATATGATTGCACCAGTAAACTAAACCCTAATTTTAACATATAAAAATGGATATATTTTCCCAACAAGGTCGGTCTCAATTTGCTCATGACTTCTCATACATTATATTGCTACTCAAGTGCTACTAATATGCTTTTTAGAGGATAATCAGAGACCATTCTTTTTCATCTTCATAATGCCAAAATTCAAAATCAAAAGGCTTAAAAACTATTGCTGTGCATCCCTTTTTCCTTATTGACATCGAACACTCGATCGTGGTTTTCTACTTTTGTCTTCGTCTGATTCGATTTTGGAATAGAAGTTGACCCTTCTATTGTTTTATATATGCACAGTAGCAATGTGTTTTCTTCGAACGACATGACTTAACATTAACCAGATACCTACTCTCTTCATGCTCAAAAGCATTTGCTTTTGCTTCTGTAAACTGTATATAGGTAATCCGTAATCATTCACACTTTCCTTTTCCATTTATTCCCATTCTTTTTCTTACTGGCTTTTTCATATATGATGTAACGTTTTTAATTTACAGACCGTTGATTGCATGTGTACATAAATCATGCGCACGTAATCCTTAACTTTGTAGCAAGTGCTGGTGATCAGTGTGTCTTTTTCTACTGTTTTTATTTGCTGGAGTATTAATAGTTGATCTAATTAAGAAATTATATTTATGTACAAACCCCAATCATCTCTCAAATAAATAAAAACTACATACCTATATTATGATCGATTCTGCAGTTTGAAAATAGCTCATTTTGAACCAAGCGGTGGTATTCTGGTAGTAGTCTTTCGGGGCTCCGCGTGCATGCACATCGGTTTTGAGTTTGGTTCTTATTGTTGCGTTAGTATGGGTTTGTACTTAGGCTCAAGTAATTAATATGGTCCACCTCTTAATAATAGTCAGAAGGTATTCAAATTCGGTCATACACTTCCAGGCTAGTCCATTGTTTAACACTAAGCACGTTTTTCTCGTGGCCGGGTAGCCGAAAGAGTTTATAAAAAAAGCTCATTTTGCACGAAAACCCTTTTTATTTTTTTGTGAGCATATTAATAACTTGTTTTCACTTGGAAAGAGAGCTCTTCATATATTTGATAACATGAGTCACACTATAGGGACAAAATACAATATGGTACAGAGATGGACAAATTGAAGAGCTATATACATACACTATGGACATCCTCTTACAGGGGCCGAAATACAATATGGATAAATTGAATCGATTTTTGGAAAGGCCAACTCGACTCGATGGGGGTGACGACGACAACTCCACCTACGATTAGATAGATAATTAACATCTTTAACAAGTGAGACAAACCCTGATCTTTCAGAGTATTTAACAACTTAAGAAAATCATATACAACCCTATTATCTGAGATGTAAAAGTAATGTACACCTGAGATGTGAAAAATGAAAGAGAAGAGAAGATAGTAACGGTCGTTATATCTAAACACATTCCACATTCTACATTTTTGTTAATGTATATTAAACTATCTTTCATGGTATTGTATATTATATCTAAACACATTCCACATTCTAACATTTGTATTAGGGTCAAGCCACACGATCTGAAGCCTATGATCTGTAGCGTTGTTTTAAAATTTATAAACACATTCTATATAATGAAACCCATGTACCATGAAATAGAGTTTAATATACATTAATTCAAATATTGAATGTGTTTAGAAATTTCAAAACAACACTAAAGATCATAGGTTTCAGTATTTAGAACACTTACCAAAAAACTCAATATTTTCGTAGGGGTTAACACATACATTTTGAGAATTTTTCAAAAATATGAAAATATTGTTTTTGAGAAAATTTAAATATTTCGTAGGGGTTAACCCATAAATTTTGAGAAAAATTCCAAAAAATGAAAATTCTATTTTAATGCATAGTTGCATCATTCACT
>NC_027751.1:53457402-53460141 GCF_000695525.1 Brassica oleracea var. oleracea
AGAGTTTAATATACATTAATACAAATGTATAATGTGTTTAGAAATTTTAAAACAATAAAAAAGATCATAGGCTTCAGTATATAAAGCATTTACCGAAAAAATTAAATATTTTCTTAAGGGTTAACACATAGATTTTAAGAAAAATTCAAAAATATAAAAATATTGTTTTAATGCATAGTTGCATCCTTCACTAACATATGATGAAGGTCAAAGAGGTTTAGAACCTTTGTTGTCTCCATTTTTCTAGAAAATAGCGATTTTATAGTGGTTAATCAACCAATTTAGAGAGTATTATGAAGGTTTATTAAAATAATTGACAAAAAATTTAAACGACGCCCATGTACCATGAAATAGAGTTTAATATACATTAATACAAATGTAGAATGCGTTTAGAAATTTTAAAACAACACTAAAGATCATAGACTTCAGTATAAAAAGCATTTACCGAAAATTCAATATTTTCGTACCCATAGATTTTGAGAAAAATTAAAATAATGAAAATTCTTTTTTTAATGCATAGTTGTATCCTTCACTAACATATAATGAAGGTCAAAGAGGTTTGCAACCTTTGGGGTCTCCATTTTTCTAGATAATAGTGATTTTATATTGGTTAGTCAACCAATTGAGGGGGTATTATGAAGTTTTACCAAATTAGTTGACAAAAAACTTAAACGATGACCATGTACTATGAAAGAGAGTTTAATATACATTAATACAAATGTAGAATGCGTTTAGAAATTTTAAAACAACACTAAAGATCATAGACTTCAGTATAAAAAGCATTTACCGAAAATTCAATATTTTCGTACCCATAGATTTTGAGAAAAATTAAAATAATGAAAATTCTTTTTTTAATGCATAGTTGTATCCTTCAATAACATATGATGAATTTCAAAGAGGTTTGGAACCTTTGTTGTCTCCATTTTTTAGATAATAGGGATTTTATATTGGTTAGTCAACTAATTTAGAGAGTATTATGAAGTTTTACTAAATTAATTGAGAAAAAATTAAACGATACCCATGTACCATGAAATATAGGTTAATATACATTAATACAAATGTAGAATGTGTTTAGAAATTTTAAAACAACAATAAAGATCATAGGCTTCAGTATATAGAGCATTTACCGAAAAATTAAATATTTTCGTAGGGGTTATAACCAATAGATTTTGAGAAAAATTCAAAAAAATGAAAATTATATTTTAATACATAGTTGCATCCTTCACTAACATATGATGAAGATCAAAAAGGTTTGAAAACTTTGTTGTCTCCGTTTTTTAGATAATTGAGATTTTATATTGGTTAGTTAACCAATTTAGGGAGTATTATGAAGTTTTACTAAATTAATTGACGAAAAAATTAAACGATACCCATGTACCATGAAATAGAGGTTAATATACATTAATACAAAGGAAGAATGTGTTTAGAAATTTTAAAACAACAGTAAAGATCATAGGCTTCATCAGTATATAGAGCATTTACCGAAAAATTAAATATTTTCGTAGGGGTTAACCCATAGATTTTGAGAAAAATTCAAAAAATAAAAATTATATTTTAATGCATAGTTGCATCCTTCATTAACATATGATGAATGTCAAAGAGGTTTGTGACCTTTGTTGTCTCCGTTTTTCTAGAGAATAGGATTTAATATTTTTTAGTCGACCAATTTAGGTAGTATTATGAAATTTTACTAAATTAATTGACAAAAAATTTAAACGATGCCCATGTACCATGAAAGAGAGTTTAATATACATTAATACAAATGTAGAATGTGTTTGAAAATTTTAAAACAACAGTAAAGATCGTAGGCTTCACTATATAGGGCATTTACCGAAAATTTCAATATTTTCGTAGGGACCCAAAGATTTTGAGAAAAATTCAAAAAAAATAAAATTTTTATTTTAATGCATAGTTGTATCCTTAAATAACATATGATGAAGATCAAAGAGGTTTAAAACCTTTGTTGTTTCCGTTTTTCTAGAGAATATCGATTTTATATTGGTTAGTCAACCAATTTAGGGAGTAATATGAAGTTTTACTAAATTAATTGACAAAAAATTAAAACGATGTCCATGTACCATGAAAGATATTATAATATACATTAAAAAATGTAGAATGCGTTTAGAAATTTTAAAACAACATTAAAGATAATAGGCTTCAGTATATAAAATATTTACCAAAACATTCAATATTTTCGTAGGGGGTTAACCCTTAGATTTTGAGAAAAATTCAAAAAAAATGAAAATTTTATTTTAATGCATAGTTGCATCCTTCACTGACATATGATGAAGGTCAAAGAGGTTTGGAACATTTGTTGTCTCGGTTTTTCTAGAGAATATCAATTTTATATTGGTTAGTCAAACAATTTAAGGAGTATTATGAAATTTTACTAAATTAATTGTCAAAAAATTTAAACGATGCCCATGTACCATGAAAGAGAGTTTAATATACATTAATACAAATGTAGAACATTTTTAGAAATTTGAAAATAACTGTAAAGATCATGGGGCATTTACCAAAAAAATTCAATATTTTCGTAGGGGATTAACCAATAGATTTTGAGAAAAATTCAAAAAAATAAAAATTCTATTTTAATGCATAATTGCATCCTTCACTAACATATGATGAAGGTCAAAGAGGTTTAGGACATTTGTTGTCTCCGTTTTTCTAGAGAATAGGATTTAATATTGGTTAGTCAACCAATTTAGGTAGTATTATGAAATTTTACTAAATTAATTG
>NC_027751.1:53460201-53465993 GCF_000695525.1 Brassica oleracea var. oleracea
TAGAATGTGTTTAGAAATTTTAAAACAACAGTTAAGATCATAGGCTTTAGTATATAGAGCGTTTACTGAAAAATTCAATATTTTCGTAGGACCCATAGATTTTGAGAAAAATTCAAAAAATTGAAAATTCTATCTTAATGCATAGTTGCATCCTTCACTAACATATGGTGAAGGTCAAAGAGGTTTGGAACCTTTGTTGTCTCCGTTTTTCTAGAGACTATCAATTTTATAGTGGTTAGTCAACCAATTTAGGGATTATTATGAAGTTTTACTAACTTAATTGACAAAAACTTTAAACGATACCCAAGTGCCATTAAATAGTGTTTATTATACATTAATACAAATGTAGAATGTGTCTTGAAATTTTAAAACAACACTAAAGATCATAGGCTTCAGTATATAAAGCATTTACCGAAAAATTCAATATTTTCGTATGAGTTAAACCCATAGATTTTTAGAAAAATTCAAAAAAAATGGAAATTATATTTTAATGCATAGTTGCATCTTTCACTGACATATGATGAAGGTGAAAGAGGTTTGGAACCTTTGTTGTCTCCGTTTTTCTAGAAAATAGTAATTTTATAGTGGTTGGTCAACCAATTAAGGGAGTATTATGATGTTTTACTAAATTAATTGTCAAAAAATTTAAACGACACCCATGTTCCATGAAATTGAGTTTAATATACATTAATAAAAATGTAGAATGTGTTTTAAAATTTTAAAACAACACTAAAGATCGTTGGCATCAGTATATAGAACATTTACCGAAAAATTCAATATTTTCGTAGGGATTAACCCATAGATTTTTGAGATAAATTCAAAAAAATGAAAATTCTATTTTAATGCATAGTTGCATCCTTCACTAACATATGGTGAAGGTCAAAGAGGTTTGGAACCTTTGTTGTCTCCGTTTTTCTAGATAGAAAATAGTGATTTTATATTGGTTAATCAACCAATTGAGGAAGTATTATGAAGTTTTACCAAATTAATTGACAAAACATTTAAACGATACCCATGTACCCTGAAAGAGAGTTTAATATACATTAATGCAAATGTAGAATGCATTTAGAAATTTTAAAACAACACTAAAGATCATAGGCTTAGTATAAAAGAATATTTACCGAAAACTCAATATTTTCGTAGTGTTTTAACACATATATTTCTAGAAAAATTCAAAAATATTAATATATTGTTTTAATGAATAGTTGCAGCCTTCACTACCATATATCGAAGGTCAAAGAGGTTTGGAACCATTGTTGTCTCCGTTTTCTAGAAAATAACGATTTTATAGGGGTTAATCAACCAATTTAGAGAGTATTATTATGAAGTTTTACTAAATTAATAACCCATGTACCATGAAAGAGAGTTTAATATACATTAGTAAAAATCTAGAATGTGTTTAGAAATTTTAAAACAGCAGTAAAGATCATCGGCTTTAGTATATAGAGCATTTACCGAAAAATTCAAAATTTTCGTAAGAGTTAACCCATAGATTTTGAGAAAAATTTGAAAAACTGAAAATTTTATTTTAATGCATAGTTACATCATTCACTAACATATGATGAATTTCAAAGAGGTTTGGAACCTTTGTTGTCTCCCTTTTTGTAGAAAATAGCGATTTTATAGTGGTTAGAAAACAATTTAGGGAGTATTATGAAGTTTTACTAAATTAATTGAAAAAAAATTTAAACGATACCCATGTACCATGAAAGAGAGTTTAATATACATTAGTGAAAATGTAGAATGTGTTTAGAAATTTTAAAACAACAGTAAAAATCATAGGCTTCAGTATATAAAGCATTTACCGAAAAATTCAATATTTTCGTAGGAGTTAACCCATAGATTTTGAGAAAAATTCAGTAAAATGAAAATTCTATTTTAATGCATAGTTGCATCCTTCACTGATATATGATGAAGGTCAAAGAGGTTTGGAACCTTTGTTTTCTCCGTTTTTCTAGAAAATAGCAATTTTATAGTGGTTGGTCAACTAATTTAGGGAGTATTATGAAGTTTTACTAAATTAATTGTCAAAAAATTTAAATGATACCCAAGTACCATTAAATAGTGTTTAATATACATTATTACAAATGTAGAATGTGTTTAGGAATTTTAAAACAACACTAAAGATCATAGGCTTCAGTATATAAAGTATTTACCGAAAAATTGAATATTTCGTAGGGTTTAACATATAGATTTTGAGAAAAATTCAAAAAAACTGAAAATTCTATTTTAATGCATATTTGCTTCCGTCACTAATATATGATGAAGGTCAAAGAGGTTTGGAAGCTTTGTTGTCTCCGTTTCTCTAGAGAATATAGCGATTTTATAGTGGTTAGTCAACCAATTTAAAGAGTATTATGAAGTTTTACTAAATTAATTGACAAAAACTTTAAAAGATGCCATGTACCATGAATGAGAGTTCAATATAAATTAATACAAATATAGAACTTGTTTAGAAATATTAAAACAACAGTAAAGATCATAGGCTTCGATATATAGAGTATTTACCGAAAAATTAAATACTTAGTAGGGGTTAACCCTTAGATTTTGAGAAAAATTAAAAAAAAAATGAAAATTCTATTTTAATGCATAGTTGCATCCTTCACTAACTTATGATGAAGGTCAAAGAGGTTTGGAACCTTTTTTGTCTCCGTTTCTCTAGAGAATATACATTAATACAAATGTAGAATGTATTTATAAATTTAAAAAATACAGTAAAGATCATGGGCTTCAGTCTATAGAGCATTTACCGAAAAATTAAATATTTTCGTAGGGGTTAATACGTAGATTTTGTAAAAAATTCAAAAAATAAAAATTCTACTTTAATGAATAGTTGCATCATTCACTAACATATGATGAATGCCAAAGAGTTTTGGGACCTTTGTTATCTCCGTTTTTCTAGAGAATATGATTTAATATTGGTTAGTCAACCAATTTAGGTAGTATTATGAAATTTTACTAAATTAATTGACAAAAAATTTAAACGATGCTCATTTACCATGAAAGAGAGTCTAATATACATTAATACAAATATAGAATGTGTTTGAAAATTTTAAAACAACAGTAAAGATCATAGGCTTCACTATATAGGGCATTTACCGAAAAATTCAATATTTTCGTAGGGTTCAAAAAAAATGAAAATTATATTTTAACAATATTTTCGTAGGGTTCACAAAAATTAAAATTATATTTTAATGCATAGTTGCATCATTCACTAACATATGATGAAGGTGAAAGAGGCTTGGAACCTTTGTTGTCTCCGTTTTTCTAGAGAATAGCGATTTTATATTGGTTAGTCAAGCAATTTAGGGAGTATTATGAAGTTTTACTAAATTAATTGACAAAAACTTTAAAAGATGCCCATGTACCATGAATGAGAGTTTAATATAAATTAATACAAATATAGAACTTCAACAGTAAAGATCATCGGCTTCAGTATATAGAAAATTTAACGAAAATTAAATATTTTCGTAGGGTTAACCCATAGATTTTGAGAAAATTCAAAAAAATAAAAATTCTATTTTACTGCATAGTTGCATCCTTCACTGACATATGATGAAGGTCAAAGAGGTTTGGAACCTTTGTTGTCTCCGTTTTTCTAGAGAATAGCGATTTTATAGTGGTTAGTCTACCAATTTAGGGAGTATTATGAAGTTTTACTAAATTAATTGACAAAAAATTTAAACGACGCTCAAGTACCATGAAATAGAGTTTAATATACATTAATACAAATGTAGAATGTGTTTAGAAATTTAAAACAACAGTAAAGATCATCGGCTTCAGTATATAGAAAATTTAACGAAAATTAAATATTTTCGTAGGGTTAACCCATAGATTTATTCAGTAAAAAGAAAATTGTATTTTAATGCATAGTTGCATCCTTCACTGACATATGATGAAGGTCAAAGAGGTTTGGAACCTTTATTGTCAACCAATTCAGGGAGTATTATGAAGTTTTACTAAATTAATTGTCAAAAAATTTAAACGACGCCCATGTTCCATGAAATAGAGGTTAATATACATTAATACAAATGTAGAATGTGTTTTGAAATTTTAAAACAACACTAAAGATTGTTGGCATCAGTATATAGAACATTTACCGAAAAATTCAATATTTTCGTATAGATTTTGAGAAAAATTCAAAAAAAATGAAAATTCTATTTTAATACATAGTTGTATCCTTCACTAACATATGATAAAGGTCAAAGAGGTTTGCAACCTCTGGGGTCTCCACTTTTCTAGAAAATAGTGATTTTATATTGGTTAGTCAACCAACTGAGTGAGTATTATGAAGTTTTACCAAATTAATTGACAAAACATTTAAACGATACCCTTGTACCATGAAAGAAAGTTTAATATACATTAATACATATGTAGAATGTGTTTAGAAATTTTAAAACAACAGTAAAAATCATAGGCTTTACTATATAGAGCATTTACCGAAAAATTTAATATTTTCGTAGGGGTTTAACCCATAGATTTTGAGAAAAATAAAAAAAAATGAAAATTCCATTTTAATGCATAGTTGCATCATTCGCTTACATATGATGAAGGTCAAAGAGGTTTGAAACCTTTGTTGTCTCCGTTTTTCTAGAGAACAGCAATTTTATAGTGGTTAGTCAACCAATTTAGGGAGTATTATGAAGTTTTACTAAATTAATTGACAAAAAAATTAAACGATATCCCTGTACCATGAAGTAGAGGTTAATATACAATACTACAAATATAGAATGTGTTTATAAATATTAAAACAACAGCAAAGATCATAGGCTTTAGTATATATGGCATTTACCGAAAAATTAAATATTTTAGTAGGGGTTAACCCATTGATTTTGAGAAAATTTCAAAAAAATGAAAATTCTATTTTAATGCATAATTGCATCATTTACATATGATGAAGGTCAAAGAGGTTTGGAACCTTTGTTGTCCCCGTTTTTCTAGAGAATAGCAATTTTATAGTGGTTAGTCAACCAATTTAGGGAGTATTATGAAGTTTTACTAAATTAATTGACAAAACATTTAAACGACGCCCATGTACCATGAAATAGAGTTTAATATACATTAATACAATTGTAGAATGTGTTTAGAAATTCTTAAACAACAATAAAAATCATAGGCTTCAGTATATAAAGCATTTACCGAAAAATTCAATATTTTCGTAGGGGTTAACCCATAGATTTTGAGAAAAATTCAAAAAAATGAAAATTCTATTTTAATGCAGTTGCGTCCTTCACTAACATATGATGAATTTCAAAGATGTTTGAAACCTTTGTTGTCTCTGTTTTTGTAGAGAATAGCGATTTTATAGTGGTTAGTCAACCAATTTAGGGAGTATTATGAAGTTTTACTAAATTACTTGACAAAAAATTGAAACGATGCACATGTACCATGAAAGAGAGTTTAATATACATTAATACAAATATAGAATGTGTTTAGAAATATTTAAACAACAGTAAAGATCATAGGCATCAATATATAGAGCATTTACCGAAAAATTAAATATTTCGTAGGGGGGTTAACCCATAGATTTTGAGAAAAAGTAAAAAAAATGAAAATTATATTTTAATGCATAGTTGCATCCTTCACTACACTTACATATGATGAAGGTCAAAGAGGTTTGTAACCTTTGTTGTCTCCGTTTTTTCTAGAAAATAGCGATTTTATAGTGATTAGTCGAGTATTATGAAGTTTTACTAAATTAATTGATAAAAAAATTGAAACGATGCACATGGACCATCAAAGAGTGTTTAATATACATTAATATAAATGTAGAATGTGTTTAGAAATTTTAA
>NC_027751.1:53466120-53466957 GCF_000695525.1 Brassica oleracea var. oleracea
ATGAAGGTCAAAGAGGTTTGGAACCTTTGTTGTTTCCGGTTTTCTAGAGAATAGCAATTTTATAGTGGTAAGTCAACTAATTTATGGAGTATTTTGAAGTTTTACTAAATTAATTGACAAAACATTTAAACGACGCCCATGTACCGTGAAATGGAGTTTAATATACATTAATACAAATGTAGAATTTGTTTAGAAATTTTAAAACAACACTAAAAATCATAGTCTTCAGTATATAATGCATTTACCGAAAAATTCAACTATTTTAATGCATAGTTACATCATTAACTAACATATGATGAAGGTCAAAGAGGTTTGTAACCTTTGTTGTCTCCGTTTTTTCTAGAAAATAGCGATTTTATAGTGATTAGTCGAGTATTATGAAGTTTTACTAAATTAATTGACAAAAAAATTAAATGACGCCCATGTTCCATGAAATAGAGTTTAATATACATTAATGCAAATGTAGAATGTGTTTAGAAATTTTAAAACAACAAAAAAAATCATAGGCTTCAGTATATAAAGCATTTACCGAAAAATTCAATATTTTCGTAGGGGTTAACCCTTATATTTTGATACATTTAAACGACGCCCACGTACCATAAAATAGAGTTTAATATACATTAATACAATTGTAGAATGTGTTTAGAAATTTTAAAACAACAAAAAAAATCATAGGCTTCAGTATATAAAGCATTTACCGAAAAATTCAATATTTTCGTAGGGGTTAACCCTTATATTTTGATAAAAATTCAAAAAAATGAAAATTCTATTTTAATGCATAGATGAATCATTCACTAACATATGATGAATGTCAAAGAGGTTTGGAACCTTTGTTGT
>NC_027751.1:53467063-53468247 GCF_000695525.1 Brassica oleracea var. oleracea
ATACATTAATACATATATAGAATGTGTTAAGAAATATTAAAACAACAGTAAAGATCATAGGCTTCAGTATATAGAACATTTACTGAAAAGTTCAATATTTTCATAGGGGTTAACCCATAGATTTGAGAAAATTTCAAAAAAATGAAAATTGTATTTTAATGCATAGTTGCATCATTCACTAACATATAATGAAGGTCAAAGAGGTTTGGAAACTTTGTTGTCTCCATTTTTTCTAGAAAATAGCGATTTTATAGAGGTAAGTCTACCAATTTAGGGAGTATTATGAAGTTTTACTAAATCAATTGACAAAAAATTTAAACGACGCTCATGTACCATGAAATAGAGTTTAATATACATTAATACAAATGTAGAATGTGTTTAGAAATTTTAAAACAACACGGAAAATCATAGGCATCAGTATATAGAGCATTTACCAAAAAATTCAATATTTTAACCCATAGAGTTTGAGAAAAATTCATAAAAATGAAAATTATATTTTAATGCATCGTTGCATCCTTCACTAACATATGATGAAGGTCGAAGATGTTTGGAACCTTTGTTGTCTCCGTTTTTCTAGAAAATAGCGATTTTATAGTGGTTAGTCAACCAATTTAGGGAGTATTATGAAGTTTTACTAAATTAATTGACAAAAAATTTAAACGATGCACATGTACTATGAAAGAGAGTTTAATATACATTAATACAAATATAAATGTGTTTAGAAATATTAAAACAACAGTGAAGATCATAGGCTCAGTATATAGAGTATTAATTGGAACATTAAATATTTCATAGGGGTTAACCCATAGATTTTGAGAAAAAATCAAAGAAAATGAAAATTCTATTTTAATGCATAGTTGCATCCTTCACTAACATATGATGAAAGTCAAAGAGGTTTAGAACATTTGTTGTCTCCGTTTTTCTAAAGAATAATGATTTTATAGTGGTTAGTCAACCAATTTAGAGAGTATTATGAAGTTTTACTAAATTAATTGACAAAAATTTAAACGCTGCCCATGTACCATGAAAGAGAGTTTAATATACATTAATACAAATATAAAATGTGTTTAGAAATATTAAAACAACAGTAAAGATCATAGGCTTCAGTATATAGAGTATTTATTGAAACATTAAATATTTCGTAGGGTTAACCCATAGATTTTGAGAAAAATTCAAAAAAATAA
>NC_027751.1:53468334-53468666 GCF_000695525.1 Brassica oleracea var. oleracea
ATTTTATAGTGGTTAGTCAACCAATTTAGGGAGTATTATGAAGTTTTACTAAATTAATTGACAAAAAATTTAAACGATGCACATGTACTATGAAAGAGAGTTTAATATACATTAATACAAATGTAGAATGTGTTTAGAAATTTTAAAACAACAGTAAAGATCATAGGCTTTAGTATATATAGCATTTACCGAAAAATTAAATATTTTAGTAGGGGTCAACCCATAGATTTTGAAATTTTTTTTTAAAAAATGAAAATTCTATTTTAATACATAGCTGCATCAGTTACTTACATATGATGAAGGTCAAAGAGGTTTGGAACCTTTGTTGTCTC
>NC_027751.1:53468766-53468832 GCF_000695525.1 Brassica oleracea var. oleracea
ACCCATGTACCATGAAAGAGAGTTTAGTATACATTAATACAAATGTATAATGTGTTTAGAAATTAA
>NC_027751.1:53468933-53494195 GCF_000695525.1 Brassica oleracea var. oleracea
AAAAAAATGAAAATTATATTTTAATGCATTGTTGCATCTTTCAATAAAATATGATGAAGGTCAAAGAGGTTTGGAACCTTTTTTGTCTCCGTTTTTCTAGAGAATAGCGATTTTGTAGTGGTTAGTCAACCAATTTAGGGAGTATTAAGAAGTTTTACTAAATTAAATGACAAAAAATTTAAACGATGCACATGTACCATGAAAGAGAGTTTAATATCAATTAATTCAAATATAGAATGTGTTTAGAAATATTAAAACAACAGTAAAGATCATAGGCTTCAGTATATAGAGTATTTACCAAAAAATTAAATATTTCGTAGGGTTATAACCCATAGATTTTGAGAAAAAATACAAAAAAAATGAAAATTCTATTTTAATTCATATTTGCATCATTCACTAACATATGATGAATTTCAAAGAGGTTTGGAACCTTTGTTGTCTCCGTTTCTCTAGAAAATAGCGATTTTATAGTGGTTAGTAAACCAATTTCGGGAGTATTATGAAGTTTTACTAAATTAATTGACAAAACATTTAAACGACACCCAAGAAATATAGTTTAATATATATTAATACAAATGTAGAAAGTGTTTAGAAATTTTAAAACAACACTAAAGATCATAGCCATCTGTATATAGAGCATTTACCGAAAAGTTCAATATTTTTGTAGGGTTTAACCCTTAGATTTTGAGAAAAATTCAAAAAATGAAAATTCTATTTTAATGCATAGTTGCGTCCTTCACTAACATATGATGAATTTCAAAGATGTTTGGAATCTTTGTTGTCTCCGTTTTTCCAGAGAATAGCGATTTCATTGTGGTTAGTAAACCAATTTAGGGAGTATTATGAAGTTTTACTAAATTAATTGACAAAAAATTTAAACGATGTCCATGTACGATGAATGTGAGTTTAATATACATTAATACAAATATAGAATGTGTTTATAAATATTAAAACAACAGTAAAGATCATAGGTTTCAGTATATAGAATATTTACCAAAAAATTAAATATTTCGTGGGGGTTAACCCATAGATTTTAAGAAAAATTCAAAAAAATGAAAATTCTATTTTAGTGCATAATTGCATCATTCACTAACATATAAAGAATTTCAAAGAGGTTTGAAACCTTTGTTGTCTCCGTTTTTCTAGAGAATAGCGATTTTGTAGTGGTTAGTCAACCAATTTAGGGAGTATTATGAAGTTTTACTAAATTAATTGACAAAAAAAAATGATGCCCATGTACCAAGAAATAGAGTTTAATATACATTAATACAAATGTAGAATGCGCTTAGAAATTTTAAAACAACACTAAAGATCATAGGCTTCAGTATATAGAGCATTTATTTTCGTAGGGACCCGTAGATTTTGAGAAAAATTCAAAAAAAATGAAAATTCTATTTTAATGCATAGTTGCATCCTTCAATAACATATGATGAAGGTCAAAGAGGTTTGGAACCTTTGTTGTCTCCGTTTTTTTGGATAATAGCGATTTTATATTGGTTAGTCAACCAATTTAGGGAGAATTATGAAGTTTTACTAAATTAATTGACAAAAAAATTAAACGATTCCCATATACCATGAAATAGAGCTTAATATACATTAATAAAAAAGTAGAATGTGTTTAGAAATTTTAAAACACCTGTAAAGATCATAGGCTTCCGTATATAGAGCATTTACCGAAAATTAAATATTTCGTAGGGGGGTTAAACCATAGATTTTATGAAAAAATTCAAAAAAATGAAAATTCTATTTTAATGCATAGTTGCATCCTTCACTAACATATGATGAAGGTCAAAGACGGTTGGAACCTTTGTTGTCTCCGATTTTTAAGAGAATAGCAATTTAAATATTGGTTAGTCAACCAATTTAGGGAGTATTATGAAGTTTTACTAAATTAATTGATAAAAAAATAAATCGATGCCCATGTACTATGAATGAGAGTTTAATATACATTAATACAAATATATAATGTGTTTAGAAATTTTAAAATAACACTAAAGATCATAGGCTTCAGTATATAGAGTATTTACCAAAAATTAAATATTTCGTAGGGGGGTTAACCCATAGATTTTGAGAAAAAATTCAAAAAAGTGAAAATTCTATTTTAATGCATAGTTGCATCCTTCACTAACATATGATAAAGGTCAAAGAGGTTTGGAACCTTTGTTATCTCCGTTTTCTAGAGAATAACGATTTTATAGTGGTTAGTCAACCAATTTTGGGAGTATTATGAAGTTTTACTAAATTAATTGATAAAAAAATAAATCGATGCCCATGTACTATGAATGAGAGTTTAATATACATTAATACAAATATATAATGTGTTTAGAAATTTTAAAATAACACTAAAGATCATAGGCTTCAGTATATAGAGCATTTATTGAAAAAATTAATATTTCGTACGGGTTAACCCATAGATTTTGAGGAAAATTTCAAAAAAATGAAAATTATATTTTAATGCATTGTTGCATCCTTCGCGAACATATGATGAAGGTCAAAGAGGTTTGGAACCTTTGTTGTCTCCGTTTTTCTATAGAATACCGATTTTATAGTGGTTAGTCAACCAATTTAGGAAGTATTATGAAGTTTTACTAAATTAATTGATAAAAAAATTAAATGATGCTCATGTACAATGAAAGAGAGTTTAATATACATTAATACAAATGTAGAATGTGTTTAAAAATTTTAAAACAACATTAAAGATCATATGCTTCAGTATATAGAGTACTTACCGAAAAATTCAATATTTCCGTAGGGGTGTTAACCCATAGATTTTGAGAAAAATTCAAAAAAATAAAAATTATATTTTAATGCATAGCTGCATTCTTCACTAACATATGATGAAGTTTAAAGAGGTTTGGAACCTTTGTTGTGTCCGTTTTTCTAGAGAATAACGATTTTATATTGGTTAGTCAATCAATTTAGAGAGTATTGTTAAATTTTACTAAATTAATTGATAAAATTTAAACGATACCCATGTACCATGAAAGAGAGTTTAATATACATTAATACAAATCGAATAGCTATATACATACACTATGGACATCCTCTTACAGGGGCCGAAATACAACATGGATAAATTGAATTGATTTTTGGAAAGGCCAACTCTACTCGATGGGGGTGACGACGACGACTCCACCTACGATTAGATAGATAATTAACATCTTTAACAAGTGAGACAAACCCTGATCTTTCAGAGCATTTAACAACTTAAGAAAATCATAAACCCTATTATCTGAGATGTAAAAGTAATGTACACCTGAGATGTGAAAAATGAAAGAGAAGAGAAGATAGTAAGGATCGTTATATCTAAACACATTCCACATTCTACATTCTTATTAATGTATATTAAACTCTTTCATGATACATGGATATCGTTTTAATTATTTTTCAATTAATTTAGTAAAACTTCGTAATACTTCATAAATTGGTGGACTAACCACTATAAAATTGCAATTTTCTAGAGAAACGGAGACAACAAAGGTTCCAAAACTCTTTGACTTTCATCATATGTTAGTGCAGGGTGCAACTATGTATTAAAATAGTATTTTCATATTATTCATTTTTTCTCAAATTCTATGTGTTAACCCTTACGAAAATATTGAGTTTTTCGGTAAATGCTCTATATACTGAAGCCTATAATCTTTGGTGCTGTTTTAAAATTTCTAAACACATTCTACATTTGTATTAATGTATATTAAACTCTATTTCATGGTACACGGATATCTTTCAAGGTACACGGATATCGTTTTAATTTTTTGTCAATTAATTTATTAAAACTTCATAATACTCCCTAAATTGGTGGACTAACCACTATTAAATCGCTATTCTCTAGAGAAACGGAGACAACAAAGATTTCAAACTTCTTTGATTTTCATCATATGTTAGTGCAGGATGCAACTATGCATTAAAATAATATTGTCATATTTTTGAATTTTTCTCAAAATCTATGTGTTAACCCGTACGAAAATATTGAGTTTTTCAGTAAATATTCTATATACTGAAGCATGTGATATTTAGTGTTTTTTTTTTAATTTATAAACACATTCTTCATTTCGATTAATGTATATTAAGCTCTCTTTCATGATACATGGGTATCGTTTTAAGTTTTTGTCAATTAATTTAGTAAAACTTCATAATACTCCCTAAATTGGTGGATTAACCACAATAAAATCGCTATTTTCTAAAAAAATCGAAGACAACAAAGGTTCCAAACCTCTTTTACCTTCATCATATGTTAGTGCAGGATGCAAATATGCATTAAAATAATATTTTTGAATTTTTGAATTTTTCTTAAAATCTATGTGTTAACCCTACGAAAATATTGAGTTTTTTGGTAAATGTTCTAAACACTGAAGCCTATGATCTTTATTATTGTTTTAAAATTTCTAAACACATTCTACATTTGTATTAATGTATATTAAACTCTCTTTCATGGTACTTGAGCATCGTTTTACTTTTTTGTCAATTAATTTAATAAAATTTCATAATACTACCTAAATTTGTGGACTAATTACTATAAAATCGTTGTTCTCTAGAAAAACAGAGACAACAAAGGTTCCAAACCTCTTTGACCTTCATCATATGTTAGTGAAGAATGCAACTATGAATTAAAATAAAATTTTATATTTTTGAATTTTTCTCAAAATCTATATGTTAACCCATACTAAAATATTGAATTTTTCGGTAAATGTTCTATATACTGAAGCCGATGATCTTTCATGTTGTTTTAAAAATTTTAAAAACATTTTACATTTGTATTAATGTATATTAAACTCTCTTTCATGGTGCATGGGCTTCATTTTAATTTTAAGTCAATTAATTTAGTAAAACTTCAAAATACTCCCTAAATTGGTGGACTAACCACTATAAAATCGTTATTTTCTAGAAAACAGAGACAAAAAAGATTTCATACCTCTTTAACCTTCATCATATGTTATTGCATGATGAAACTATGCATTAAAACAATATTGTCATGTTTTTTAATTTTTCTCAAAATCTATGTGCTAACCCCCTATGAAAATATTGAGTTTTCGGTAAATGATCTATATACTGAAACCTATGATCTTTAATGTTGTTTAAAAATTTTGAAACACATTCTACATTTGTATTAATGTATATTTAATTTTATTTCATGGTACATGGATATCGTTTTAGATTTTTGTCAATTAATTTAGTAAAACTTCATAATACTCCCTAAATTCGTGGACTAACTACTATAAAATCACTATTCTCTAGAAAAACAAAGACAACAAAGGTTTCAAACCTCTTTGACCTTCATCATGTATTAGTGCAGGATGCAACTATGCATTAAAATAACATTTTCATATTTTTTAATTTTTCTCAAAATCTATGTGTTAACCCCTACGAAAATATTGAGTTTTTCAGTAAATGTTCTATATACTGAAGCATGTGATATTTAGTGTTATTTTAAAATTAATAAACATATTCTACATTTCTATTAATTTATATTAAGCTCTCTTTCATGATACGTGGGTATCGTTTTAATTTTTTGTCAATTAATTTAGTAAAACTTCATAATACTCCCTAAATTGGTAGACTAACCACTATAAAATCGTTATTCTCTAGAAAAACGGAGACAACAAAGGTTCCAAACCTCTTTGACCTTCATCATATGTTAGTGCAGGATGAAAATATGCATTAAAACAATATTTTCATATTTTTGAATTTTTCTCAAAGTTTATGTGTTAATCCCCTATGAAAATATTGAGTTTTTCGGTAAATGTTCTATTTACTGAAGCCTGTGATCTTTAGTGTTGTTTTAAAATTTATAAAAACATTATACATTTGTTTTAATGTATATTAAGCTCTCTTTCATGATACATGGGCATCGTTTTAATTTTTTGTCAATTAATTTAGTAAAACTTCATAATACTCCCTAAATTTGTGGATTAACCACTATAAAATCGTTATTCTCTAGAAAAACGAAGACAACAAAAGTTCCAAACCTCTTTGACCTTCATCATATGTTAGTGCAGGATGCAAATATGCATTAAAACAATATTTTCATATTTTTCTCAAAATCTATGTGTTAACCCCTACAAAAATATTGAATTTTTCGGTAAATGTTCTATATACTGAAACCTATGATCTTTAGTGTTGTTTTAAAATTTTTAAACACATTAATGTATATTAAACTCTCTTTCATGGTACATAGGCATCATTTTAATTTTTTGTCAATTAATTTAGTAAAACTTCATAATACTCCCTAAATTGGTGGACTAACCACTATATAATCGCTATTTTCTAGAAAAATCAGAGACTACAAAGGTTCCAAACCTCTTTGACCTTTATTATATGTTAGTGAAGATCATAGGTTTTGTGAGCATATTAATAACTTATATCTGTAAAAACAAGACCCAAATAGATTGTGTTCATACAACTAATTTTATTTATGTATGTAGCCATAGCGAATATAAAAGTTGACAGGGTAACAAGAAAAAATAGACTATCATTCAAAGATTTCTTACCGTTAACATTCAACTCTTTTTACATATATTATGCAATCAGTAAGATTTTACAGAGACTCGAGATACTGAGAAGGGGCATAAAACACACAACACATAAACTAAAGACAGATTCAAGAAGCTTTTAATTTTTCATTTTGGAACTAAAGATCAAATTAATTAAGTAATTATACATTCATCCTCATTGGGGTTTTGTTTTATTGAGCTTCCTGAATATATATAACCTCTTCTCAGTTGAACGAGGACTGGTTCAAGGGACTCCTCCCACAACTCGCAGGCTTGGGACTGTTTCCAACGACACGAGGACTCATCTGACTCAACCTTATTTCACCCACTCGTGGACTAGACAAACTCCTATTATTGAGCGGAGTTGAACTCGAACTCGTCACCTTAGGACTACTCGTGTGTCTAAACTCTCCTCTGCTTCGTGTAATAACCTCATCAAGAATCTCTGAGTCTCCTGGATACGAAGTTGTCGATCCAATCTCCGTTTCCTGCTCAGAAAGTTTTAAGTATGAAAAAAAAAAGAAGCTAAAGTAAAAAAACAGATCAGTTATGCTTTCAAGTTACCGCTGCGAGATTAAAGGGTAAAGCTGGAGCTTCTTCATACTCTGCTGCGTCCAGATCCTGAAGATGAGCTCCTTTGAAGAACCTAGGGAGTATGTACTGTCTTACGGGGATTAAGAACATGATCATCAAAGGGAACATGACTCCTGCGATTGGGATCCATGTGAGGCCAAAGCAGATTAACAGATAAACCGTTTGGAAAACAGTGAACATTGCAATGGCCTTGAAAGGAACTGTTTCAACGAACGTTGCATGGTAGTCTTCAAGAACCCTGCAACACACACAAAATGAGTCATTAGGCTTCTTGAAGTAATGATGAAAAAGATAGATAGGAGGTTTAGTTTATACTTGAAGCGGCGACTTGGGGCGGTGAAGAGAAGTAAGATTCTTTCCCAGAATTGGTTTCCAGGTAAGCTTTCAATAGCCATGAAGGCGAAGTAGCCCCAAAGGACTGAGGTTGGGATCATTTTAAGGATGGGCATAGCTGCAACGCATCCTCCTACCATTGTGGATTGGAGGAAGTTGCTTACACGCTGCTCTTTGACTTCTACTGGTAACAGATCATCAATCTCTTTCTCTATATCGAATAGAGTTTCATCAACTGGAGCGTTGAGGTTTCCCGTGAATGTAGTTGCTTGGATTGTTGATTCTTTCAGTTCTTTTAAACCCTGCTAGTAGAAAGAAAAGAAACTGTTCTTAGTAATTCTCTGTTCTATTATTGGAAAGAAAAAATAGAATGGGAGATATTATTACTTGAGGTTGCTGATATACTAATGGTGTCTGCATGTGATGATAGGCTTCTTGCATGTTGTTGTAGAGTTGTCCCAAACTCGCATTCTTTTTTATGCTTCTTCTTGCTGTGGCAACCAGTCTGTTACGAAGCAACTGCATAGAGAGAGAGAGAACTCAGGAAACTCCTACAAGATAAGGTTGTGGTGATTGAGTGATGTTACCTGGTACTTAAGAGTTGCTAAGCTTTTGGTATGCATAGGAGATTGAGGAATGACACCGTTTGATGGAGGGACTCCAAGTAGACCACACATTAAGGTCTGCAAATGATTATTATGACCAATAAGCCCTCGATAGAAATGTTTTCAGACATGTAAAACCCTTATTCTTCTTACCAGGAACCCAAGAAGAAGCAAGTCGTAGTGGTAAGAAGAGGGCTTTCTCAAGTTGAATTCTTTCTGCTGAGCAAGCTGAGAAGCAACGCTATGATCAAAGTAGTAAAGCACAGCAATCATTGATGCTGGTATGAAAGCTCCAATTATGTAGACCACTGGAACATCAAGCATCTCCTGTACAACGGTCCAATTACCATAAGCACCAGGGGACCAAGGGTTTGGGCTAAAAAGCCGGCGGGGGATGCCTTTAGGAACATCTCCTGACGGAATGTAGGAGACACCGGTCCACACTAGAACCATTAGTGGTACACCATAGTCTGCTACTAAGCTTCTGAGCCACCCTGCTCAAGCAAGAGAAGCAAAACTGATTTTGTAAGAAGAATCTTTAGCTCATTAAATTATAGAGAATGCTCTATTTTTGACTTACCAGTACCGTAGCGCCATGATCTGGCTTTTCTGCTTCGAAGTCCAGTAAGAAGAAGGCCAAAGGAGAGAACCAGAGCGAACATCCCATTAGCAAACCTCCATGAAGGTAAGAACTCCTTCAGCTTCTCATTTTCACGTTCCGGAATGTGAAACTCATCCACTAGCCCCTGGATCAATCAATCAATCATGCGTTAGAGATGATAAACAAAAGAAATGGAATGTTGGTGAAAAAGGTTCATACTTTGATGGCTTGTTGCATGAAGAGCATAGCGATAAGCAGTCCAAACAACTCCCCAGCAACACGGGTGAACCTATTGATGATGGAACAAGCTCCACATATAGCCATCACAAACAGCATCAAAGCAGTCCAAACACAGACCCTACACACACACATTCAAACAGAGTTGTGTCAACACACATGATTACTCTTTTAAAGCAAAAACTCAACAAAGAGGACTCTTACCATCCAGACCAAGCCAAGAAGAGGTCTCGTCCAAGTTCAGACCTAGCCTTTGCGAAGTTAAACATGAATGTATACATAATAACAGTCGGCTCTGCAACACCGAGTATAAGCAGTGGCTGACCTCCGATAACAGAGTGAATGATGCCGCAAATGGCGGTGGATGCTAAGGTCTGAACAGCCGTCAGAACTCCATCTGCAAAATTTCAAATCTTTGATAGTGGGGATTGATTAAAGGTGGAGACTTTACTTTTACTTTACCAGTGTTTCTTTCGAGCTGTTCACCGAAGGAGATGACAGGGATCGCAGAGGCGAAGAATATGTAAGTGGTGGGAGCCAGAATCCTAAAGCCAGCTTTGAATCCGCCGGTCCAGTCTTGCTTATAGCACATGAGTCTGCCTTTGAGATCATTCTTGATTCCTTCAAACGGCACAAAGGTCTCTTCCATGGTTTGCTCTGTTTCGTTCAGTCAATTCGTCAAACACTTGGAGTTCTGAAAGATTTTGAGCTCAAACCCGGTTTAAGGGGGGAAAGCTTATTGAGCTATTTCGAACCGGAGAAACCCATTTCGAAGAACATCTCTCAGTTCAAGGTTAGAGAAGAGCAGGAGATAAAAATGCAGGAGAGCACAACAAGGAGGAGGTTTGTTAGAAGAAGATTGAATCTGGATGAAGAAACTGGGAGAGGATACATGGAACGAGTTTACATGTTATCGAGAAGAAAGAGAGGTGTTTTTGATTTGGATGAGAAGAAAGTGGAGAGTTGTTGAATTACATGAAAGTTTCAATGTATGTTTTGTGTTGTTGTTATGTCTCCTGGCAACTGGCAATGAAGAAGAAGAAGACGAAGGAATCTCCATTTATATAAGCTACTCAAACTAAAATAAAATAAAATAAAATTTTAGTGTTATCAAACAATATATTCATAATTTCAACAGAAATATTTTAAAATATCAGCATATCACTTTTTATTAAAAAATTATAAAATAATATATATAATATATTTTATATTTCAGTTTAGATTTACGAGTAAAGTTTAGTATTTACAATGTGTGATTAGAATAAAGATCTATACTATTAAAATAGAATGAGTTTTAAAAAATCTACTTAGACAAAGTTATTGCACCATTTCATTAATTTACCTAGACCAACTAAATCATCTTTCTAAATATCTCCTAATAGTATTAGCTCCTATATGTAAGATTCTGATCTAGAGTATCATTAATATCCTTAGAATATTATCCATAAAAATCTACGATTATATCCTTAGAATATCATTCTTATTTAGTATTACCTTTATTTTACTAAGTCATATGGTTAACATATAATCTCCTATATATTATTTGAGAAGCATAACAACTTTTTTTTGTAGCCACATGTCATCACTAAGATGATTCTTAGAATCATTAGAGAAATATGTTGGTCAATCTAATTATATAAATAAGTAAAAAGTCTAATTTAATTAATTATTAAGATTAATATATATATCATTTTAAATTAAACTATAAACCATATAAAATACAATATTTTAGTTTCAAAATTTACTTTGAATAATTTTTTTGATAAAAGTTTTGAACGGTCATTGACAACTTATTTTTTTTTAATTATAAATTACTAAAACTATTAATCCCACAATAAAAATTTTGTTATCAGTAATTTAAATTTTTTCTATAAAAGATATAAATGATCAAAAAAACTATATGAGTAGAAATCATCATTTAATAGGCATTAATATTAAAAAAATAATAAAATATATTATCTATGTTAGTATCATTTAAATTTAATTACATATTCTATCATATATATAAAAAAAATTTGGATTAATAAAATTAATTTATATGTTCGCACCAATTTAATTATATATTTAATAGTTACTGAACTTTAATTATTTATTATATATTAATTATTTCATAATATGTAAAAATATTTAATACATAAAATAATTTTTATATATAATGTTGATCCCGCGCAAGGCACGGATCTTAACCTAATACACTATTAATTCACGTAAATCATAATGTCTATATTATAATCTTAATCGATGGCCAATACATCACCAAAACCAAAATTATATTCAGACATATTCATATAATAATTTATGTATTTAGACCTAATTTTGAAAATTTTAGGTTCAGGTTGGTTATTTTCCGCTACAAATCCATAATTCAAATACCCGTGAAACACATGTACTTTTTAGATACATAACGGGTCCAGATCGTTCGGATATCTAATACCTGAAAAAGACTTGAAATATCCAAAATCCCAAAAATATTTGAAAAGCCGAAAAACACACAACACAAAGACATACCCGAATACTCAAAAAAATACCCAAAATATTCAAATATCCAAAATGATCCAAAGTTTTACCTGAAATCTGATCCGAGAAACCAAAAAATACCTAATATTATATTTTAAATTTTGAAATTGTACCTAAACCCGAAACTATAACCGAAAACAGAAACCTGATAACTAAAATTATTCAATTGAAATTCTCAAATATAACTAATATACACAAAATATTTTGGGTATTTTTGGATACACGATCGGGTCTTGGGTAAGACATGGACTCGACAAACAAGTGCGGGTCCAAAAAATATCCAATAGTTACTTTGCTCTGGACCCGGAGCAAATCCAAATCTGTATTTTTTGAGTCGGTTTCGGTCATTTTTCGGGTATGAGTAAAATGCTCAAGCATAAGAGAGAATTACATAAAAGTGTGTACATACAAAATCTCAAATAAATTAATTCATAAATTCTATAATTTAAAAAAAAATATTCTTCAATATAATAAAACTTTTAACATAATAATATATAATAATTCGAATATACTATTTTATTTCAAAAAATATATAATCCAAAACAACCCGCGCTTTCGAAGCGCGGGTGAAAATCTAGTTTAGGGTTAAAATAATTCAGTCATTTTATATTTTAATTAATGTTATTTTTAGAAGTTTTTTTGTAGGTTATTTTATTATAATTTTGTGTGCTATCTTGATGATTTTCTCTAGTTTCAAATATCTATATATCTATAAACAAAAAAAACAACCAAAAATACAAAAAAAGGAAGAATAACTTAACTTACTTTTTTGTGCATCATCACAAAGCTTATCTGTTTATGTTTGGATAGATAACGTAATTCAAACTTAAGTTATGAAAAGAGTTCAAAAGATAATAATTTCAGTCTGATCCCTTCTTTAATAAGACTGGGATAAGTTAATTTTGATGAACTTATATTATGTAAATGATTTGAGAGTTTTCAATTTATAAAATCCACTCCGTAATTAAATGAGAATCACCGAAAATATATAAAAAATGCTAAAATATTGGACATTAATATTAAGACATGGATATAATTTTCCAATACGTGGAGTACTAAAGTACGTGAAAACCGGGAATGGTATTTTGGAACTCGGAATATGTTACAACTTACAATATAAAAAACACAACAAAATGTTTAAAATAAAGGTGAGTGAGATTGACATGTAACGGTTTGGAATTATTTTGGCTGTCTCAATCTGTAAAAATTATCCATTTTCGTAGGGACATCTTCATCCCAGCTCCATTTTTTTTTCAAAAATAGAGTAAAAGTAAATATGGAGTAAAGAATGCTCCAACCCAATTTTATATCTTACTCCATAATGAAATTTACTCAATAAATGGAGTAATTTATTTTTTTTGTTCATCACTCTATTATAGAGTGGGAAATAGAGCAGGATTGAAGTAATTTTACTCCATTTTCATTTTTACTCCAAAACATTTTGGAAGAAAATATAGAGTTTTACATTGGAGATGCTCTTATAACTTAAAAATTATCCTACTTACTCTTATCTGTCGTCTATTGTTTTCTTTTTTTTGAACTTATGTTGTCTATTGTTTTGTTACATTCAATATATATACCTTATCTTGTAATTCTCGTTTTATTAGATAGTACGTGTTATTAGCTTTCGCATTATAATCATGTTTTCCCGAGGTTTTTTGGGTTAACAAAGGTGTATTTTGTTTGAAAACATACCTAGAGTTATGATGCGTCATATATTTTCGGCCAAAAAGATTGAAATATATTTTGACACAAAACTTAAAGTTTATGAGTTATATATAGGACTTAATGCAAAAATAAGGATATTTTCTAAACAAGAGAAAATGACACTTAATTATATGTAATAAAATATTAGTTGTAGATACTAGATATTATACGTATGTATTTAAGACATGATTAACTCTTTTAGCCGGGGTTCTTAACTCGTGATTTGACATTTTTTTGTTTTTTTTTTATATTTTTCGGCTAAAAGGCGGTTCTTATATCTCTTATTTAAAAGACGGTTTTTAACTTTTCTTAGTTAAAATCTAAAAAAAAACTAAAAACCGTCTCTTATCCGAAGTTAAGAAACTCAATTAAAAATTTGGTTAATCATGGTTTTATAATCATGTACTGATGTGGCAACTGGCAATAGTAAGAAGTCATCCAAACACACAGAAGCATCCAAAGAACTAAGAATCAAACTTGACCTAACTATCCCATCCCGATTGATTTTATATTAATTTAATTTAACGAACTTTTTGTCAGCAATTTTTACTTTTCACTAAATTATATCAATATATAAATATTTGTTAGGATTTTTATTCAGATACGTTTAAGAGTTGTCTTTCATATGTTTGGCTGCGGTTTCGCACGCATTATTTAATTTGACTCCTTTAAACATGACCCATAAGAGACTTAAGAGTAATTAAATTAGTAAATGCCAATTAATTAGCAGATGATGATTTTTTTTGCATCACAACAGTGCTTCCTACTCCCTCCGTTTCAATTTAAATATCGTTCTAGAAAAAAAATTTCGTTTAAAAGTAAGTGTTGTTTTATGATTTTAATGCAACATTTATTAATAAGATTCTTCTATTTATTTTTTTATTGGTTGAAATATGGTTAGGTGTATGGGTAATGATGTTTTTATTTTAAAAATGTACAAAACTAAACGTTTCTTAATCCTTGTGTATATATAAGTCTAAAACGACAAATAAAGTGAAACGGAATGAGTATTAACGCGGATTTTATTTAATGCCGATTAATTAAATAAATAACTATTTCTTGTACGTGAGAAATGCATGGCCCACGCTTATCCATCAATCTCCGCTATTTTATATATATGCTTTACTGGTAATTTAAAAACATTTGATATTGTACGGATAATTAGTGATTGGTCCCAGAAAAAGTGTATTTTGTAGTTATAAAAAGCGTATTTGCAGAGGTGTGGAGTTGTTTGATGGATATGTTACATGTGTACACAGATAATATAAATATTTTAGAGCAAAAACTATATTTTATATATGTGGCTACATACATATGCACTTATGTGATGAACGAACATAAGACATAATTTTTTTTTTTTTACGACGCCATCTTCTAAGATCAAGTGGTAGTCGGGTCTGAGTCGTTCCGAAGAGACGCTCTGTGCGGCTGTGTCTGATCTATATAGGAAAAAAGAGTACCGCTACATCTCACCTCCTTAGCGAGAGAATCTGCACGCAAATTCCTAGTTCTGGGTATGCGGGTGATGCTGAGCTCCGAGAAACCGTCTCTAAGAAGTCGGAAAGAAAAGAGCTTGGAGGCACCGGCTAGTCGGTAGGGTTTGCAATCATGTCCACCAGGTCGGAGCGATCCGTCTCCATTTGAACCGCGGTGCAATGTAACTCGCGTAAACAAGACATCGCCCATATGAGTCCTTCCATTTCTGCATGAAGGGCTGATAGGCTTTTCCGGCATCCTTGTAATCCAAATCTTTCGATTCCCATTGGGTCCTTGTAGAACCACCCTAGTCCACTAACCGTGCCATTATCGATCCATGACGCATCGATTTGACAGGTCGGGCATTGGGGGAACATAGGGAGAGTCAAGGTAACTGAAGTCAAGGTAACTGAAGGAGCAGATCGTGCCTCCTCTTCCTCTTCGTCCTCGGGTAAGTTCACTTTCTTCCAGCACTCGGCTTCGACGGAAGCTAGCTGAAGGGTGTCAATGGGTGATACCTCTCTTCCATTGAACAATTTATCGTTACGTGCCTTCTAAATGTACCATAGGATCCATGGGAAGGTTTCAATAAGTGGTTTCATATAGGCCACATTTTTCTTCTTCCAAAATAAGAAGTTCATGTTTTGATAAACAAATGTACTCGGGAAGTAACCCGGAATGGACGGATAGTCCGATAAAACCCACATCTAGAAGGCGGGGGAGCATTCAAAAAGAAGATGGTTAATGGTTTCTTCAGGGTCACCGCATCTAGGACAGCTCCTATCAGTGCCCAGGTGTCTGTAGAGGAGTCTTTCGGTCGTCGCAATACCTGGATCCCAGTCCTAAGATATTATATAAACAACTCCTAACAATTTTGTATTTGTTCCTTTAATGGTGGGGGAAAAACAAAAAAAAACATTAAAACATACTATACTATTGGGAAAACATTAAAACAAATCTATTAAGCAAAATAATTGAAGTGAGAAAAGACAAAAAAAAAAACAACTGTGTATAAAGCCAAAACACATGATGGGTACATAAAATGCCGAACTTCCAGTTCAATTCCTCTGTACATATACGAGTATTCCCATATTAACCAAAAAGAAAATGAAAAAAATTGAACATCTCTCAAAGTGGTAGGTAGGCCCTTTCCCTACATCATTTCTCATTTTTTTTCTCTGTGACACTCTTCGCTTCAACAACAATTCACATTATTATGAAAAATTTGTATGGTTTAGTTTAAACATAAGATGTAATTTCCTCTTAGCTTTGCCTTTAGGTGTGTTTAGTTTACTGTCTCTTTTTAACGTCTAATCAGTAGGAAAACAAAAACCAAAATTAACCCGAGAAATGTTAAGCTGAACTCATACTTTTTTTTTAAGACCACGAGAGTTATAAACCTTCGATCCATAATCTTTTTCAGTATCCAAAATTAGCTTTTAATTTTCTAATTTGATAAGTATAACACTCTAGCTATGTAAAAAAAACACACAAAATACAAAATAATAATCCACTTATACTATCATTAAGCTACTAGTGCACCTTTGGTCTGACCCCATATGTTTATTCGTCATAACACAAAGACCTCTCCGAAACAAGTATGACCCCTAGAAAGATTTATAGAGCTTTCCTCCATTTTGAGGTCAACGACCTACACTTGATCACTATTAATATCTTTCATTTCATCACATTATTGTTAAGGTTACTACTTTTTTCTCTCACTTATGTTAAATTATTTACCTCGCTATTACTTCATTATTACTTTTTAACAAATACTTGTTTCATTTTAAAACTAGATAATAACAAAAGATGTTCTAAACATTTAGAATCACATAACTTGAAAGTGGCCAAAGACAAAGAAATGAAATTTTTCTATAGCTACCAATCTTGAAATATATATATACAGGGTATAGTAGAATATGTCAAGTTTTACCTCTAGACGACGGCACATGTGCATGTATAGTTGTCGGACAATATATTTCATTCGATTCAAAAGTTATAAATAGAAACTCAACTGGTAAATGGTAATATTTTAAATAACCCTTTTCACAACTGTTTTTGTATAAATTGATTTGACTAGTTCGAAGTGTAAGATCGACACAAATACGACTCTATAATCTTAAAAGTTATGCACTAAACGAAGTACAACAACAACAAATGAGGTCATCACTCATATCAGATAGATGTCATTAGGACAATTGATTAGCCTAGTTCAAAACCACATCTCCTCAACGTTTGTGTGCGTTGCCTGGTTATGCGTGTGAATCTCTCTACGCACGTACAATATATATTACGGATATATAACAAATTTTGACATCATCTTATACATCTGAAAATTATATTAATATATGTATCTATAATCTTGTTACTTATCGTTTCATTTGGAAAGAGAGACTGCCGATTGTCGTTCAGCATAATATATAAGCAGTGTCTCAAATTATTTGAAATCCTTGTAGACTTTTTTTACTGAAAACCCTAGACGTTAATAGAAATAGAAAATCTTCTAACATATTAAACACGAAAAAATTCCAAACGTCAAGAGTTTTCGGATTGATTCTCAAAGTTAATTTTAGAAAAGATGCATGAAATATGTTGTCGTCCACTTACACAATAAAGCATGAAACATCGATGCATGAAGTCTAGACTTCCAATGTCTAAAAATAAATATATAATGCTTTGTGATTGAGTCTTTTCATTATCATGTCTCCTCCTCACTTCCTTTTGCAATTCGTCATTTTAACTACAGCCACTACAATTCTCTTCAATCTAAGTCATAAATAATACAAGTTATCATTTATTTCTACGTAAAAGAATATTTATGAAATTTAAATTCCAGGAAATTTAGGAGCCTCAAAATTGCAGTAATGTCCCATATATAGTTTGACTTCAATTAAACGCGCAAATCGTTAACATTACTCAAATAAACTTTGTAGGCAATTGATTCAGACACAAGGACCGACCAACTCGAGAACAATGAATGGATATGATGCATCCTTATAAAAAGCTTCTTTTTTAATTGATAGTCGGAGTAATCAAAATGAAAACTCCCTCCGAATAGATGGTGAATGAAACGATTTAATTTTAAGCCTATAAGCCCAATGGGCTATCTAAGAAGGTAAGAGTTAGATTATTTTGTTAATCAATATTTAAGTAATGGGCTGAACTGTATTGACCCATAACAAAAAAAAACTTGATTATAGAACAGAACTAGAAATGATTATACTATATGATTTTTAATTGAAAAAACATATATTCGACGTATTTTTAACGCTTAAGTGGATTTATATTAGGTAGAGATTTTTTCTGTCACACAAAAAAAAAAAAAAAAAATCGCGAAACGTTGGAAGGCGAGGAGCATCGGCATCAGATCTCGTGCGGCGGTTGTTTCTTCGGTACGTTGATTCCTTCTCCATGTCTCTCACTCTATCGCTCTACTGAGATCCGGATCCTTGCTGAGCTTCATGGCTCTGTCGTTTTCCCAGATCTGTTGTGTTTCTTTAACGAATAGTGATTCGCTAGTTTGCTATATTGGTTGATTGGCTAGATCAGGGCTCTTCTCTTGTTGTATTCAGGTCTAACAATCGATCGATGATTTAGATCTTTGATTCGAAATTAATATGATCCTGATTCGAGGCAAGATTGATCAAATTGCGTTTTTGTTGTGGAATGATGAGATTATTGTTGTGGAGGACAGACAGGGGAAAGGATAGGATGGGGCTATCATTTGGGAAGCTGTTCAGCAAGCTGTTTGCCAAGAAAGAGATGCGTATTCTCATGGTTGGTCTCGATGCTGCTGGTAAGACCACCATCCTCTACAAGCTCAAGCTTGGAGAAATCGTCACCACCATTCCCACCATTGGTCAGTAATTTAACTGCCTGCCTATTCATCTATGTGAGAAGCTGGAAATGTTATTGTTTGATTTTTTTTTTTTTTTTTTTTAAAGGTTTCAATGTTGAAACTGTGGAGTACAAGAACATTAGCTTCACCGTCTGGGATGTCGGGGGTCAGGACAAGGTATCTTCTTATTTGTCATGCCATTCTATTGTTTGCTCGTAGAATTGTGAACCAGCTCTTCTTTACTAATGGTTTTTTTATATGCTCACTCATCCAGATCCGTCCGTTGTGGAGACACTACTTCCAGAACACACAGGGTCTTATCTTCGTCGTGGACAGCAACGATCGTGACCGTGTTGTTGAAGCCAGGGACGAGCTTCACAGGATGCTCAACGAGGTAAATACTTAAATAATATCAATGTCTTTTTATTTTATTAATTCTCCATTTGGTTTTTTTAACTTCTTTTTTTTTTTTTTTTGGCAGGATGAACTGAGAGATGCAGTTCTGCTTGTTTTTGCTAACAAGCAAGATCTCCCCAACGCTATGAACGCTGCTGAGATTACTGACAAACTTGGCCTTCACTCTCTCCGCCAACGTCACTGGTGAGCAACAAAACCTTTGTATAATAATATGTGAGCTTATCTGAACATTTGTGTAATATAACAGGTACATTCAGAGCACATGTGCCACCTCTGGAGAAGGACTCTACGAGGGTCTTGACTGGCTCTCCAACAACATTGCTAACAAGGTATATTATAACTATTTATGATCTACTTTTCTCTCTTTAACTTCAAACAAGGTGGGTTAGATCCGAGACTAAGACACTTTTAACGTATGATGGTGCAGGCATAGAAAAGGAGGTAGCAAGATTCCTCCCTGCTTGTTTGGTTTGTTTATAAAATCAAGGAAAGGGGTCTGTTTCGGTAGTACTATAAAAACGAAACCAAGATTTTATCATCACATGTTCTTCTTCTTCTTCTTCTCGCATCTCAAACTCAATATCATATCACATTTTGTACTTTCCTTTAATAACTCAGCTCTATTTACTTTCGGATATTAATTTCTTTATTCAAATTTGAACTTCGGAAACTCACAATCTACAACACACAAAATACATGAAAGCGCACACAATAAGCAAAGAAGTAAGAAAACAAAAACACATGTCAACCTCAGAAGCCCATGAAAGCAGAGACAACATGTGTGGTTGTCGAGCCAACACAGCCCCCTATCCACTTACTGCCCGGACAGAACCCGAATCTACTTCACCGACGGTTTAACTTGTAAATGATTTCGATAATCAAGCGGCAGACGGTGCAGTCACGTACTTGACCGGTCCAGCTTCGGTAAGAGCGGAGATGAGCGGCTTCAGATTCACCACATCCGACTCTTCTACAAGGTCTCCGACAGATTTCTTGTAATCCAAGGAATCATCATTGTAGATATCCCACCATTTGTTAACTAACATTTTGATGTCTTCCCTCTCCATATTAGCTTCCTTCCCTGTGTATCTCCATGGCTTCGAACCCTGTAATTAGAAAGGCAAACAAAAATGTGTTAGAACTCAATAAGAAATCATTGGTCTAAACAAATAAAAGTGGGGATGTAAGATAACTCACCGCTGCACAGTAGTGAACCACCTTGACTTTATCGAGCTCCACATTTTCTGGATGACGCCATAGCATCGCTAGGACGAGATTGTAAACTAAAGGAATCGGCTTGTATATTTTCTTGAAGTACATGTTCAGAAAGTCCTGCGCAGTAAAATCCCACAGCTTACAAAAGAGCAAGAAAACAGAACATAACAAGTAAGACTACTAACTTTTTCTTTCTTACCTGTTCAGCGAAAGGAGTCGGAGGAGTGATCTTTAAGGTTCTTAGCAGATCCTCGTAAGTATCTAGACCAGGTTCGAACACGAACATCCCGGCGTTGAAGTAAAGAGCCGGTGGTTCACCAAGCTCCGCCTTTGGCCACTGGACTTTCTCAGGGCATTGTTGGCAATATCCGATCTTGTATTGGGGAGTGTGGCTCCACGTTTTCTCGCAGAAACAGTCCATCACCGCGTAGAAATAGCCATCAGGGAGATCGAACAAGTGATCGATGTTTTCGTAAACTTGAATGTCTCCGTCCAAATATATCATTTTACTATACTCCACAAACTATACATTCACACAAAAGACAGAGCATTTTAACCATATTTCTTTTATAAGTTAGTTATTTTTCAAACTAACACAAAAAGGGTTACTAAAACGACGGCGTATTGTGAATTATAAAGTACCTTCCAGATACGGAGTTTGGAGTAGTTGATGACGTAATAAGCCATGGCAAACTGGGTCTGGGTCTCGGGTGGGTAAACGGGTTCGATCTCGCGGACAATGCAGCCTTGTTCCACAAGTATACGACGGTGCTCCTCCGGGACGTCTGGTAATATCGCCACGACGAGTGGATAAGCGGATTTGACTTTCCTTAGTCCTTTGGCTAAACCTACGACTCCTTTCACGTAATCACCGTTTCCAGCTAGAAATGTCACGTATGCTCGATCACTGTGGACTGGTGGCGACGGTTTAGTTATCGTCACGGCGGATTTGGCGGTGGTGGTTTGTATAAGCTCCGGAGCCATGTGAG
The DNA here is from genome assembly GCF_000695525.1 of Brassica oleracea var. oleracea. Classification (NCBI taxonomy): domain Eukaryota; kingdom Viridiplantae; phylum Streptophyta; class Magnoliopsida; order Brassicales; family Brassicaceae; genus Brassica; species Brassica oleracea. The sequence goes on from NC_027751.1 coordinate 53,489,954, forward strand.
AAGCACGTGAGTTTGGAGGATTTTAGAGAAAATGTAATGAGAGGTGTGTTTTTGTTGTTGTCTTTTATGTGTTTAGTAATGTGCTAAACAAGGATTTTTATAAGCGCTAGGATTAGTTGTAATCATGAACTCTAGAGCGTACACGTGGACGTTTAAGATCGGACGGTGGTGATTGGTACTTGGTGAGAGTTCTGGAAGTGGGACTAACGTCTAACGGGAAGGTTAGTACGGAAAATGCTAGAAGCAGCTACGCTATTGTGAGAAATAGAAGATTGTTTATTCCCTGTGGCCGGATGCATTGAATATTCCTGTAGTCCTTAACATACGTTAAGTTAATTCGTCTGAATAATCTAGGCTATGTTTTGTGAAATGGATAATATAGTAAAGAGATGACAGATGAATTAAGCAAAGGGGTAAAACTGAAGATAACTTCTCTTTAGGTGCAAGATTAAGAAGCCATCTTAGAGCAAGTCCATCGGTTAAAGATCCTAATGAGTTTTAATGAACAAATTAATAGTTAATATAGTGATTTGAAAAGTTAAAAACTCTTGTTAGTCTAATTAATTTGAATAACCTCATCGAGGTTTTTAAATTTTTTTATTTTTTAAAAGTTGAATGATTTAAAAAAAAACCATACATAAATTTTTCAATAAAAATGACATAAAAACATATTAAAAATACAAATACAAACATTTTGGTTATACTACCTACCCATATTCTATCATCTTCATTCAAGGTTAAACACACACATTTTTTTAAGTAGTTTACTCCAAATTTTGTCGGGTAAATATGGAAAGAAGTGAGACAACTATGATTTGTTACAAGTCTTTTAATTATTCTTCACTCAGATTGGGCTTCTAGTTAACAAACCGTATCCCAAGAAAAGCCAAAGTGACCAGTAAAGAAAAAGAGAGGGGCTTTGTGCTCTGGTGACTGGTGAGTGTAGAGGCTTAAACCCGTACCTAATGATCTTAAAACCATGTGTACATTTTAACAACAAAAAATTCAAACGTGTTTTGTGTTGCAAACTTTGACAAAAGAAAATAGGGTGAGATTAATGAGAGTGTGTCTGCCAAAAGTGTCGGTTGAGGTTGGACTTTTATCTTAATCATCGCCGGTCGTCTTTGATTTTGGTTCCTTTTTATTCATCTGCTTCCATTATTGTATATGTCGTTTACTCCACTTTCTCTTTGATTCCTTCCTTCGCAAAGCTTTTCATTTCAGAGAATATATTCCCATTCAGAGTCAACTCCCACAGTGTCCGAGTTTAGGCGACATGCATTACATTTACTTCCAAATTTTTGAAATTTCACCTTTCACGGTTAATGAAAGACCTCTGACCTTTTTATACTGCAAATGATAGACTCCTACGATTCCATTTATTTTTCTCTTTTCTTATACTAGTATTTTACTAACTTGTTTTTATGGAGTTTACACACATATCCTCCTAGCATTTTCTGACATATTTATACACACACCCCTTTTTTTTAATAAAACACTGCACACCTTTTTTATGGAATTCCTTTTTCTTTTTTCGATAATGGTCATGAAACTAGTTTGAAAATATTTTATTACTTGTGCACAAGAAAAAAGTATTTTATTACTCTGAAATATTCCTCCAATAGAGATGCTAAACCATTACTTTCCATTATCTTTGTGAATATCATTTCACAGGCTCTATCAAAGACTATGTGATACATTGAACTTAAAAAGGATGTAAGTACGTATTAGACCATAAGTATACGTCTATATGGGTGCGTTGATGAGGAAGATGCTAAAATATGGATATTTCCATGGTCATGAATTCAGAGTTTAGAACCACATGCATGCTTTAAAGTTTAAAGTTCGAACCTCTCACTAGAGGATTCTCCTCTGCGTCATCATCTTTACGTCATCGCTTCTATGACATGCACAATAAATAATTATAAATAATTTATAGTTCATAAATATCGATTCAAAATATTTTTCTTTTCTGTTAAAGGAGATGTAGACGATACAAGTTTTCATTAAAAAAAGAGAGGAGATGTACACGAGTACATGACCAAAAACGGATCCATCAACAAGAGATACAAATACAGTCAAATATATTCATTAGCCATCTTCCCTTTTAGAGGCTTACCTATTGCATGCCCCTATAATATACAAGTGTTTTATTTTGATTTCGGGATTGACCTGTATGATAGAGATTTTCGTTGGAGGCTTATGTGTTATGTCGCATCCGATAGGAACTGGACATAACCAGATGACAAAAAGAAAGAGGCTTTGCATATGAATATGACAGAATTTTGAGCGTGTAAGTTAAAAGGATTGTGGGTTCTACTTTTGGTACTTCTTCTGATTCTGATAGATCGTAAACGTCTTTTTATGGCCTTATAGTTATTGAAATAAACAGAAAGTATTATTTCAGCAAAATAAATCAATATGAAAGAGAGAATAGACGCAAAAGACCGACGTCAGTAAGAAAAAAGGTTTATTTGTGGTATCATATAGTTAAATATCCAATGGATGTAACAATTCACTGAGTCGGGTGCTTCAACAAAAAACAGTTGGTTTCTTCACCAAAAGTCTGAGATGCTGATACAACCCAAATCTAACCTATATTGGGATTAAATTGACACGTCATTACTTGTGTGTGTTTTGTCCTAAGCGGAAAGTTAGAAGCAGACAAGTGTCTATTAAATCCATTGAGATCTGATTCACTTCTCAGATACATACTAATCGAGAGAGTTGCTTTCCCAATAACTATGGAGGCTACTATTTATGTGTCTTCGTGTAAATAATACTGTGTTTACTTACTTTACTTGAACTCTTTTATTTTAATTCATAATTTTAGTATTTTTTGAACCCTCCTTTTTAATCGAGTGGATCGCTCTGATATGTACGCATCAAATATACACGTTAATAATTCTTGTGTTCAAATGTTTTAAATTAACCCAATATAATGTTCGATCATTAATTATATGATTCCTATATAGATGTTTGTTTGGAGTTTTTAATGCTCTTATACTCTTTTTTTTGGGTAAAATATGCTTCTTACTTTGATCATGCATGTATTAAAATTTATATAAGATCTAATGATTTTTTCGATTGATATGAAACTACATTTGTTCTCAGTTGCCTATACATATTTTAATGTTTTATTATAGCGACCATTATTTGTTACAGGTTTAATAACATATCATACAACTTTATCTCAAATATAAGCATTAACAATGTACAATACAGATTGTAGTCGTTTTATTAATATATTATTAGTATATGATTATAATTTCAGAATAAATATAAGAAAATATGGTGTTAAGTATTCACACTGAAATCAATATGGGTCTATGGCGATCTTTTCTTCCACTTGAATTTTTACAAAAAAATAATAATACGAGATTGCACGTACTTTTTACGGCAAACACTGAAAGTATTCTTATTATCTTACGGCAAGTTTTAGCAACAAAACATTTGTTGTATTATTCTTCATACATTTACATAGCTTTATTAATCTCAACGCACGATAAAATGTTCAACAAAAGAAAAAAAGTACGATAAAATGTTGTTGAAATTAACTCAAAATGTCTTACCGTTTGTGTAAATATACTCATATCAGTCGTAGTGATGGGCAAAGGAAAGAGACGTCTCTTTGACTACTCCTCAATCTTAAGACAAAATGTGGTAAAATCCTAAAGCAGCTCTTTAACTCGCCTAACTCCATTTCTCATTTGACTTTGCTTCAAATGTCAATAGTCCAATGTTATTTAGCTGCACACAAAATTAGTAAATTAAGATATTTTTTCTTTCTAATATATACTCAAAGTCCATTCCGTGGTAAACTAGTTTTAAGTACTAAGCCATCTATATTATTAAAAGAGAAATACCCATTTGAAAATGTTCTTACTTCATTAATTAAACTCTTTTTTTTTTGCTTGTCTTTTTCAGTTGCACTTATGAAATATCCTAAAACGAATAAAACTGCCTAATTTATTACTTGTCTTTTCACTTACATTAATGAAATATGCTTAAATGAATTTAAACTTCCTATTTTATTGTTTGTCTTTTCCAGTTACCTTAATGAAATATCCTTAAATAAATTTGGACATAATGTCATTTAATCAACCAAAAAAACTCATGAGTTATCCTTACGTGCATAATTTTAATAATGAAGATTTTTAAAAACGTGCATCATTAAAATATTACCTAAAACATGCAGCACTAGTATATAACATGCATCAATAAAACTAGAATTTGACTCAC
>NC_027751.1:53495078-53515705 GCF_000695525.1 Brassica oleracea var. oleracea
CTAAATTTATGGTTTTTATTTATATTTTTTATTATTTAATTATAATATTTTCATTTTATATTTGAAAGATAAATGAATTTTCTTTCAAACAATATTTTTGTAAATGTATTTTGTAAAAAATAATCAATTAAAATTGTTAGTATCATTGAATATCATTATTTTAGACATAATTTGAGTTTTCGTTTACATCAAAACTTATCATATTTTAGGATAATTTTAATTTAAAATGTAATTTTCATATTTTTCAAACAAATTCTAAAAATATTTTTTAAATATTTTGTTATAATTGTTAAAAAAATATTGAGTTGCATTTCAAATAAAAATGTAAAGATATTAAAAATATTATAATTAAAATATGTAAAATTTAATATAGTTTTAAGGAAATGGTCAAAATAAAAAAATTACACATAAAATAATCATGATTTTTTTTAACTGGACGGATCATTATTTATATGATATCGTACACGAAAGAAAAATTTCTATTTTTAAAATTATCTAATTAACTCTATACTCATTTTTTTATATTTTTTATATGATATCACACAATCGTAAAAAAATAGATAGTTTAAGATGCAAAAAAAAATATTTACTTAATGAATATACTATGAACGAATATTACAAATACATCATTTAATAAAATAAATAATTAAAAACTGAAAATTCATACCGAGTACTTACTTAAAGTGATCTGAAAGTTCTATATGGAAAGCATGTGTTTATTTATTTGTTGAAAAAACAAGATCATTATAGAATAATTATTTACTCCAAAATTTATATTACTCCAAATTCCATTGAAAAAATATCAATCAAGTGAAATACTATTTCACTTATTTACTCTAGTTATTATTCTAAAAAGAAAAAAATACACACACAATTTTACTTTGACTTTAGTTAGAGGAAAACAATTTACTCTATTTTTCTTTTCTCTATTTTTTCAGCTCTTTTCCAGCTCTTCTTTTATTCCATATTACTCCTAATAATACCCACCAAACCCTAGATCATTCTCAATTTCTTAAACATAAACATATTTTTTCCACGTCATGCACAAGGGACTACTAGCTTGGTCAGTTTCCATCCACAATATTCTGGTAAAAATAAAAGCAATAGATCATACTTATATTTTTACTAGTCATTGATTCTACCCCATAGTCTTGTAGGAATAATATCATTCATAAAGAAACTATAGAATATGTTGAAATTGTCACAGATATGGAAACTCAAAAGAAATACATAAAAAAAAACCAGAGATTGTCGAAATTATTGGAAAACTAAGGTAATCGATAATAGGACATAAATTTATAGTTACAGAAGTGATCTGAGTCTGTTCTAGAGTTTCATCCCTCAAAATATAGACTGTGAAGCCCCATTTTTTTTTTTTAATTTGTATCCTTCATATAAAAAATGAAGAAGATTGGCCAAAAAAAAAAAAAATGAAGAAGATGAAATGGTGATTAGCAACAATATTTGATTGATACTTCAGAAGTAATCAGTCATTTTAATCCGATTACAAATATACAACAACTTAAGTCTCGCCTACTGTGTGGTACAATCTAGAAACTCTACAAATAGATCACCCACATCAATGAACTCCCTCGTGGGATTCATCTTTTCAATTTTTTATTATTAATTTTTTTTTTTTTTTTTAAAAAAAAAAAAAAAAATTAGACCAATCACGGCCGTTACGACACGTGGAGTCCGCGCTACAGTGATGAACTTTAAGAGAAAGTGGTTCAACCAATAGAGATTTAGGAGAGAGGGATTCATGTGATTGAATTATTATTATTTTATTTTTTTATTTCTGTGTGAACTCTCCCTATAAACCCTCGATGCGTTGCTCTGGATAAACCCTCGATGCGTTGCTCTGGAGTCTTACCAAAGCAAAAGCTAGAGAGCGTGTTTCTATCCATCTGAACCAGTCAAAGGGTCAAACCTTGGTATTTTTAATTACACAAAAGTTGACCAAACAGAATGTTAATTGTGATTAGAATGGTATACTATATAGTTGCAAAATTCCACTTTATAAACAAGAATAAATATAATAATTGAATAATCACATCACTTATGCCGTGTTCCAGTCACTCTCATTCGTCTACTAATTTTCAAACATCCTTCTTAAAATATCACTTTGTAATTTTTTTTGGTCAAACACTTTGTAATTCTTTATTCTCGCGTTCCTTCACTATATATATAAATAAATCACATATTGCTTAATCACTTCAAATCTAATCCACATTTCACACCATCTCTTTCTCTGTTTCCTTTTCTCTCATTAAAATAATAGAGAAATGGAAAATTACGAGCAAAACTTAAACTCACCAGCTCATGAAGAAGATTCTGATGTACGGAAAGGTCCATGGACCGAGGAAGAAGATGCTATTCTCGTCAACTTCGTCTCCATCCACGGTGATGCTCGCTGGAACCATATCGCTCGTTCCTCAGGTATCAAATTAGTCACCAGTCTCTAATATACACACGGGATCGGCCATGTGTATAACCAAGTGAAACATTAATTTATAGACACAGTTGCAAAGACATAAATGTTTATATACTATATGTTCAAACATGCAGGGCTTAAGAGAACTGGTAAGAGTTGCAGGTTAAGATGGCTTAACTACTTGAGGCCAGATGTTAGACGAGGCAACATCACTCTCGAAGAACAGTTTATGATCCTCAAACTCCATTCTCTCTGGGGCAATAGGTATGTTACCAAAGATGCAAATGTAAATACTTGTTCCCCATTTACTAGTTAACACTTTTATAGAAAATATTATTTTTGTACGGTTATAAATATTTGTTTGTTTGGTTTTTTCTTAAAAAAAATATAAGGTGGTCGAAGATTGCACAATATCTACCGGGAAGAACAGATAATGAAATAAAGAATTATTGGAGAACTCGTGTGCAAAAACAAGCTAAACACCTTAGATGCGATGTTAATAGCAATCTTTTCAAGGAGACAATGAAAAATGTTTGGATGCCTAGATTAATGGAAAGAATCAACGCCCAAACACCATCCCCCACGTATGACCCAGTGGAGTCAGTGATCACCGACCCAGGTCAACCTATCGACAAACAGACTCCGGTCGAGCCAGGTTTTGTTTTAAACCCGGACCAGCATCGTCATCAATTCGTTCAGGCTTCGGAACTGTGCGCAACGTCTTCAACCTCGCCAGCTGAGACGTTATCGGACGTTCAAGACAGGGTAGTGAACGGGTCTGGTTATGATCCGGCGGGTCAAACGGGTTTCTTGGAGTTAAACGATTGGGGCTGTGATGATGGAGACAACATGTGGACCGATGATGAGAGTTTTTGGTTCTTGCGGGACCAGTTCTGCCACGAGACCACATCCTTTTCGTATAATTAAGGAAATTTACGATTATGATACGTAACGAGGAATTCAACTGCGTCACGTTAGGTGTAATAGTCATTCGTGCGTGATGCCATTTTAGATACGGCCTTGGTATACGAATCTTGACTTATTTTAATATGTTTTCTTTTTTCTTTTCCCGTTTAAACTAAGATCTGATCATCACGTACGTGAGGATAACTGTGATTTGTGATATATGTGAATTATTCAATAATATAACGTTTCTAATCGTCAAGAGAACTAACTCGAATCAGTTCATATTTGAGCTGGTCCGTTTTAGTTACGACAAAACATGCAAGGAACACGCTAAATAACACTCGTCAGAACATGACTTATTTGTTTTACTTGATGGTTAAACCATTGATTATTACAAAATCACCCCCGCTAGGATCAGATATAACCGAAAAAATAACATCTTTTATATCAACCTTCATCAAAGTGATCTTGGTAGAACCCAACTTGGTTCAAATTGTTACAACGCATGAGTTATTTCCATATAAATTATTCCTCAATATCTAAAAGCGCACATATACAATTTGGTAGTCCAAAAGGCTCATATACCTCATGAGAAATATGCATGGTCGATTCAATGATACGTAACACGATAAAACATAAAATTATGCAAATCATTACAAACTTACAAGAACAAGTGATTCTTGACGATGATCCAATAAAACCTTTCATCCATATCGTTGATCCCACTCGTGGTTTCGATAGTAAACTCGTGATTATCGATGCCATGCGATGCGTCAACGACCGAAGTACTCTTCCTCGTCGTGTTCTCGGCTCCGGCGACATTTCTGTAAAGTTTCAACGTTGACAAAGAAGTCACCGCCGTCTCTGGCTCCTCTTCGGGCGTAAGACGGCAACTCATCAGGGCTCTAAAGAACATCACTATCGACGCCATGAGTATCAGACGTCACACGATGCTTTGGTTAACTTTTAATTACGTATCTAATCAATTTTAAGTGCAAAGACAAACACACACAAAACATATATACGTGCGTTTGTGTGTGTGCTTGGTTCAGTGTGTATATAGTCTTAACCACCATCGTTGAATGCTGAAATAAGACAGGACAACGTGGAAAACATAATAGAAACTAGTTTTGGTACGTACATGTTGATTTACTAAAGTACCATTGCAGGAGTGTCAAGAGGGAGTTTGTAAGCGTGGCATTATGGTCCTTTCACAACATGGTTTAGATGTGGAAGAGAAAGAAAAGAGTTCATCTTCAGCAAGAAACAATGAGAGGAGGAGAGGAGATATTCTTATTTGATTTTTTAAAAAGGAGCTTTATGAAAATATCATGATCTAATCCTTTCTCGTACTGGTCAACTATGGTTGAACTAACCTTCTAGATTCTCCTTTTTGGGTAACTTTAGCATTTTGGTCAGTAAACCTGTATAGAAAACTTTTATTATGTTTCTTAATTTCATATTTTTTTTGTCAACTTCTTAATTTCATATATCTTGGAAAACTATGTGTTTTGTATACATAATATATAAGTTTTATTTCAATAATAACATTTGGGCGTAATAAAAAAAATTGTAAAAAAATCAATATTTATTTTCCAAATCTCTCCACTAATAAAGGTTTCGTTTAGGTTGACTGTAGGAAACTAGATAGGCTAACGTAAGCCGAAGAGTGTCGATTCCGGAAACGATGCCGTTTAACTACGAAGTGGAAAAAAAAAAAAGTGAACTCACCAAGCGTTCTTTGGCGCTCAAAAATCCCCAAATCCTCGGGGAAATTGGAAACCCTAACTTCCGAATCGAATCGAAGATCGTATTGTTTCCGGGTTGGATGATAGCTACCCGTTGAATGGGTGGTACGGACGCGAAAGACATTCTCGGGTTGCGGAAGACGCCACTCCACGAGAAGAAAGCTCGACCCCAGAAGGAGTCTCATAGAAAACCCGATGGCATTTCGCGCGAAAGGATTGATTTTTCAGTTGAATTGGGGCTGTTAATATTATGTGGTCTTTGTTGAATTGCCTTCAATTGATGTTACCCACTTAAAGCGTCCTCCTCCACCTCATGAGATGGTCTCAAATTTATTGACTTTATTAGATGATTCTTCTTCTATCGAGTTTGATGATGATAGTGTTAAGTAAGAACACCCTTCTTTCTTTCCTTCAGGTTGCTTGGCAATGGCTTCACATCAGTTGTTTCAATTGTGTGAAAGGGTTTGATCTCCGTTTCACTGTCATTGCTGATCGCTTCCCATTATCCCGGACTCTAGAGAGTGGTTTGTTTTCACCCTTTGCCCCTTCGTTTGTTAGAAAATACGAGGACTGAGAAATTCTCTTTCTTTTGTAGTGTGACTCGGGCCCTGCTGCGTGCTAGAGCTCAGTCTCCAGCAGATTTGGCAAACCATCCTCTGATGAAGGAAGGTCAGTTTCCACTTTTATATATCTTCTGAGCTATTAAATAGTTGTTTTAGCAATCTTTTCCTATTTATGTTATCTGGAGAGAACATTATCTCTAAAAAGCTGTTTTTCAATATATTTGCGTAGCAGGAGCCTTATGATATGACACGCGATAGAGAGCGCAAACGTGCATTGTCAATGGTCCTGTCCCAGAGTAGACACCAGGAGAAGAAAGATGCTGAGGTCTTTCTCTTTAATTTTTTTTTTACTAAAAATGCATTTAGAAAATATAAAAATAGTTCTCTGCTTTATCTTACCCGTCTCTCGTAACTACAGATTCTTGCTGAGGCTAAAAGAATCACAGAGATTCGTTTGGCTGCACGTGTAAGTGCTGTCTTTAAATCAATATATACTCACTCGTACTAACTAAATAACAATAGATAATTTTTTTGCTTACGGTGATTGAAGATGACCTTTTACCTTAGACGCATATTAGAACTCAATCCTCATCATCTTGTCTCTATAACGATTGGTCTTTCTGGTTGTCCAGCGTGCGGCAGATCTTGATGTGTCTGGGAATGAGAATATCGGTCTTGATAAAGCTGATGGAGGTCCAGGGTGTAGTGTATCTCCATCTTCCAATTCTCAACTTCCTGCAACTGCCGTGGCTCCATCAATACTAACTATGGCAGATTATGCCTCTACTCTTGCTTCTCTGCGCATGGTGAGTCTCTCTCTCTCTCTCTTCCTCTCTATGCTTTTTTTTTTTTCATTTGGGCCTCCAGTGATCTGATTTCTGTTTAATTTCCAGCTTCATGTGTACTTGAGAACCTATGGACTTGAACAAATGGTTCAAGCTGCAAGCTCTGCTGTTGGTCTTCGAACGATCAAGCGCGTTGGGCAGACTCTGCAAGATCTCGGGGTTTGTTTTTGCTTTCGTGCTCTGTTTAACTCTTTCTATTTATTTAAATATCATGCCCGTTGACTGAGCAATGAGACTTTAATTAATTGTACATTATAAAGGGCACTCTCTCTCACTGAAGGTAGCTTCTGCATGTCTTCTACTACTAACTTATGGGTATTTTGGGTTTGGATAGAGGCTAGCTTCTTATGAGCTGCTGCTTTTGAGATTATGCAAAATGGATTTTTGAGTATATAGAGTTTCTGTTTTACAGGTTAATTTAAAGCCAAAGGTTCCTACAAAAACTGTATGTGATGAGTATCTTGAATTACGGAAAGAAATTCTAACACTACTGAATCTTCAGAAGCAGGTAATCTATATAGAGTTCACAAATATACAGCCTGCTTCTTTTTCTAACTTGTTTCCTTTTTCAGCTACAGTATAAAGAATCAGAAGGCTCATCACACCGTGAAGGGACCTATGCCGCAATGCCAGATACTCCAAAGGTCAGCATCATAACTTGAATCGCCAATTATTACTGAAGTTTCATCTTCTTGCGGATATATATATATCTCTGATCGTTTTGTATTTGATCAGGATCGTGTTTTCGCATCTGAGCCATATATTTCCTTATCTTCTTTGTTTCAGAATTGTATTTACTACTTAACCATCTCTAACTTGCAATTTGTGTGTCTGTGTTTAGGAATTTCAGCTGAAAGACCAATCAAGAAGGAACCGAAGCGCAAGGTGATGCAGATGAGAGTCTGGTCTTTCTTTTCATATTGATTTCTCAGCATATATATAACACTAAGATCTCAGTAACAATATGTTTTGTGAATCGTACAGGGTCCTGGAAGGCAGGCAGACACTCCTTCACCAGCTCATAAGCGGCCTAGAAAATTGAAAGCATCTGATCTCTAAAAATGTTCTCACTACTGATTCACTATTTTCATTTGCATGTTTTGCCGGTGACGCTGCACTATTTTGAATTGTCCCAAGAATAAATTTGTCAATTGTGATTCCAAGTTTTATCAAGTGTAGACCAGTCTAAAACACAAGAACCTACAGTACAGTCATCATGTCCAAAACACGAGTTTAAGGGATTAGTAAATTTAAACCAATGCAATTGTATCATTAAATCTCTGCAATTTTTTTTTTCTTACTACAACTTTGATTAAATTAGTTTTTGAAAATGTCAAAAAGCTTGTCACAAACGTCAAATTATTATATGCTTTATTTATTAATAAACAAAGTATGTTCATGATGGACGTAATTTCAATTAATGTAAAATAGTAGTTTTGTGTTAAAAAGAAGAAGTAAAATAGAAGTTTCAAGATTTATGGAAAATTTAACTATTGGCGAACTACAAGTCTATACCCTAGCCTATACAAGACAATAATTAATTAATGAAATATAATTGGGTGGATCAATCAATTTTCTTGTTTCATATTTTTTTCTATTCTTCTTTATCATTTTTTCTATAACAAACTCATTTATTATTATAGTATAAACTACAAACTACAAACTACAAACTACAAACTAACAACCATTTCTGAGGTCCTCAACTTATATTCTTTCTCTCTGGTCATTTCTAAGGGATTCATACACAAAGATATATATTAAAACAAAGCTTCAAGCCGGTGAAAAACAATCCGACATGATCTAAAGATCATCTGCAAACTACTACAATCCTTTCTTATACCAACTGAGCTAAGGTCGGTTGCTTAATATTTGCTTTTCTTCAGGTTATTTCATTTCTTTTCTGCTTTTGGTATTTTAGATCAGAACAATTTTGATGGTTTCTTTATATTTCTTTTTAAAACGTTGGAACGAGAGAGCCTAAAATCGTTATTCTTCTATTTACCCTTGTATTAAGAAAAATATATAATGAGTGTTGAAGTATGAAGATGTCTAGGTCTGCTAGAGAACGTCACAAGTTACAACTACATCACTTTCATATTTGTTATTTTCAGAGTTTTTCATATATTCATTAAATTCTCCAGTCATAAAATTGTGTAGTATTGTAAAGAACATGGTGAAAAGAGGGATAAAGAGAGTGAAGCCAGGGTTATCCATATGTTCACGTTTAAGGCGTGACTAGTGAATTAGTTTATGATACATTATTAATTATAAGTTTAGTTGATGTTAAACGGCCGTGAAAATAACGGAGACTCGACTTATGTTATTTAATTTATTATTTTTCTCTGAAATATGAAATCCTCAAATCATAATATAGGAAACCAAATTTGTTTCAAATCTGAATGAAGTAGTTATCTTAGGTCACCATTAACCCTACCTCTTAAGTGGGCTCTTAAGAGATGACTCCACCATTTTTTTTAAACCAGGTTTTTTCTCCTTTTCTGTAAGAAGTGATTTAGTTGGGTTTTTATACTCTTCGCGGACCCTACTGATACGTGGCGGTCCGCGATTGGTTCGTTTTTAATTTTTTTTTTTTAAATGTGACAAAAAAAAATTCTAAAAACCCCTAGCGTTAATCATGGTCTTAAGTTTTTATAATAATACTAATAATATATAAAAACTTTGGGTTTCTGCTCCGTATGGTTAGGTGGATCGGACCGGTGACAAATAAGTGCCATTAATTTACTTTGTACATAATAATATAACTAACGTACGGAATACGCAAGCAGATTAATTCATGAAACTTTAATCCACAAATGCAAAACTATATGATATATTCCCTCATTTTCTTATTTTCCTCATTTTGTAACCAAGTTACTCTTTCAGTGATTCTCTTACTACATTTAACATTTAGTTCCTAAAATTTTGTACCATTCATCAATTCTGGCAGTGTTATATATCTCAATATTAACACTGTCTTATTTCATTTGTTTTACATAAAGAAAAATTAGATTTGGAGCTTCTCTTGAAAGAACGGAAAACAAAAGAAAGAATGAAGTCTTTCGCGGCGAAGGTGGAAGATGGAGTGAGAGGGGAAAACGGGAAGCCGTCGGTAGGTCCGGTATACCGGAATCTTTTGTCGGAAAAAGGTTTTCCTCCAATAGATTCTGATATCACCACTGCTTGGGACATTTTCAGGTATATTATCATTAACAAAACTGTTATCATCTTTTGTATGTAACTATTGTTGATGAATCTCTTTTGGGTTTTATTAGTAAATCAGTCAAGAAATTCCCTGACAACAAGATGCTTGGATGGCGTCGAATCGTCGATGAGAAGGTGATCTTTTAAAGTCTTCTTACTAAAAAGATAAAAAGTTATGTGTAAATATTTGTTTTATAAGTGTATTTGTACGGGGTCGGTTAGGTTGGACCGTATATGTGGAAAACTTACAAGGAAGCATACGAAGAAGTTCTGCAGATTGGCTCTGCATTACGTGCTATTGGAGCTGAGCCTGTAAACATTTTTTACACACCTCTTTCTAAAAACCATCTCATTATTCTTAGTGTTCTTGGAGATTAGTATATATATTGAAATAAATTGGTGCATGCATATATGTAGGGGTGTCGAGTGGGGATCTATGGAGTTAATTGTCCTCAGTGGATCATAACAATGGAGGTTCATCTCTTTTGATAAAAGAAATTCTCTTTTTTTTATATATTAAAGTTTCTTACAAAATTTATACGAATTTTGTGGATATATTTAGGCATGTGCGGCTCACACTCTAATCTGTGTACCTCTATATGATACCTTGGGTAGGTTAAATTTTACAGTATTTTATTGTAGTGTTGCGGCTCAGTGTTATTGACACAAGAGTCAAACAAAAAAATATTGTTCTGTAGGTTCTGGAGCAGTGGATTATATCGTTGATCAGGCGGAAATCGATTTTGTATTCGTCCAAGAGACCAAGATTAAAGGGGTTAAGATCTTTGAAAATTACTTTCAATAATCATACATTTAATATACTACGTACGTGAATAATAAATTTTGTATGTTACTGATATTTAGCTTCTTGAGCCAGACCGCAAATGTGCTAGACGGCTAAAAGCCATAGTTTCCTTCACTAATGTGAGCGAAGAGCATAACCTCAAGGGTTCAGAAGTTGGAGTCAAAACATACTCTTGGCTCGATTTTCTCCAAATGGTTCGTCTCTCGTTTTATTTTCTAAAATAATAGTTATGTAACTTTACGATAGTACAATACTACAATCTATATGAAATGGTCGGACCATTCTTTGAGGTATTTAATAACAGGCACATGTTGAACTAACTTACGGCATTTGATTTTTCGTGCATGTGCACAGTAATAAATGAATTAAGTCCCACACACACATATGCATTGATGACTGATGATAAAATATCTTTTTGTTGACTGATTGAGCAGGGATGTGGGAAACCGGAAGAGACTACCCCGCCTAAGCCGTTTAATATATGCACCATAATGTATACCAGCGGCACGAGTGGTGACCCTAAAGGTGTGGTTTTGACTCATGAAGCTGTGGCCACTTACATTGTTGGCATGGATCTTTTCATGGACCAGTTCGAAGACAAGGTAAACTATGAATCGTCTTTAACAAAATACCAAAAATATATCGGTGTTTAAATTTAATCCAAAGAACAAAAACAAAACTTCTTGAATGTTAAAACAATACTATTAGACTAACACCATTACATTTATAACTATATTATCTTGTGTTTCTGCTTAAATCCTCTGTTTTCTTTGGGTGGGTCAAATACAAGCAGATGACACATGAAGATGTGTATCTCTCTTTCTTGCCGCTGGCTCATATTCTTGACCGTATGAATGAAGAATACTTCTTTCGCAAAGGGGCCTCCGTTGGCTATTACCATGGAGTATGTTAAATCTCTTAAAGAAACACAAACATTCATCAACTTGTGGAACAAGATAGATAAAGGAATCACTAAGAGACTTGAATATATACATGTTGATGTGTACTTTGCGTAGGATTTGAATGTGTTACGCGATGACATTCAAGAATTGAAACCAACTTATCTAGCTGGAGTTCCAAGAGTGTTTGAGAGAATCCACGAGGGTATTCAAAAGGCTCTTCAGGAACTTAACCCGAGAAGGAGATTTATCTTCAATGCTCTCTACAAGCAGTAAGCAACTTCATCGTTAAATGCTCTATTTTCTTCTTACTTCTATGTTCTCTAATGATGTAACATTGCAAAACAAAATGATGGATGATGCAGCAAGCTTGCATGGTTAAATCGTGGATATTCTCATAGCAAAGCTTCACCCATGGCTGATTTCATAGCCTTCGGAAAGGTTTAAACCAGTTAAAAATAATCGTTTTCTTCTTTGTATATTGAGAGTTTTGTTTTGTTTTTGGTCATTACATAAACTGACTTTTCGCTGTTTTTTTTTTTATTTATGTTAAAGATTAGAGACAAACTGGGAGGTCGAATCCGGTTGCTAGTATCTGGAGGAGCACCTTTGAGCACAGAGATTGAGGAGTTCCTGAGAGTTACTTGCTGTTGCTTTGTCGTCCAAGGCTACGGTATATATACTCATTCTACGGTTTCTTCTCTATGTTTTGTGTTTGTCAAGGAAAGCCAATGGTGATGTGATTGTTTTGAATAGGTCTGACGGAGACGCTTGGAGGAACAGCTATGGGCTTCCCGGACGAGATGTGTATGCTAGGGACAGTCGGTATTCCGGCGGTTTACAACGAGATACGGCTTGAGGAAGTGGCTGAAATGGGCTACGACCCACTTGGGGAAAATCCGGCAGGCGAGATCTGTATAAGAGGAAAATGTTTGTTTTCTGGTTATTACAAGAACCCTAAACTTACTCAAGAAGTCATGAAAGACGGATGGTTCCATACAGGTGACTGACTGAATAAAAAAAAATTCTATTGTTCTGATTCTGGTCTCTAAATTGTTCTTGACGTGGGTCATGTTGGTCTTTTTTACAGGAGATATTGGTGAGATTCAATCAAATGGAGTACTTAAGATAATTGATCGTAAGAAGAATTTGATCAAACTCTCTCAAGGGGAGTACGTTGCTCTTGAGAACTTGGAAAACATCTATGGTCAAAACTCTCTTGTCCAAGATGTATATTTCTCAGCTCTGAAAGCAAGCCGTTTAGGTTTCTCCTCAAATTTCAGTCTGTTTTTATGCTTGTGTTTCTCAGATATGGGTTTATGGAGACAGCTTCAAATCGATGCTTGTTGCGGTGATTGTTCCAAACCAAGAAACCATAAAACGTTGGGCTAAAGAACTTGGTTTTACTAAACCATTCGAAGAACTATGTTCTCTCTCGGAGTTGCAAGAGCACATCATTTCAGAACTGAAGTCCACGGCAGAGAAGAACAAGGTTTGTTTAAACTGGTTTGATTTAATCTATATCAAATTTCTTCAGTTAAAGTTACTAACAGAAACTAATCGTGGATTTGAAAAAAATATATATATATAGCTAAGAAAGTTTGAGTACATCAAAGCAGTGACGGTGGAGACAAAACCTTTCGATGTAGCGAGAGACTTAGTGACTGCAACGCTCAAGAACCGGAGGAACAACCTGCTCAAGTATTATCAGGTTTCAAATTTTCTTTGTTTCACTTTTTTTCTAGATCAGTTTTTTCTTAAAAATTTTAGTTATTTATAGACTAGTAGATATAAATGTGTGCTCCGTTCAGTCCTCTAACGTTTCATTATACAGGTACAAGTCGACGAGATGTACAGAAAATTGGCGTCAAAGAAAATCTGAAAGTGTTGCGATGATGTGTGTGCTACTATTGATAATTATGTTATATATAATGCCAATAATTGATAGACATGAGCCTTATGCTTTCTGTAATGAAGATAAAGATGAGGAAACTCCTATCTTCGTTTGATACAGTTTAGTACGTCATGCATGTGAGTCATAACAAGGATAGTTGATGAAGCAACTTATTCATAAAAGTCTCTGGTAGTAAACACTTGATTCTCTTTGTTGAGGAACCAGTGGGTCTCTCTAAGTTTGTCTTTTGGTCATATACTTTTTAAACTATCAAGAGTTTATGTACTTTTGCTTTCGGTTGCAAACGTGGCCTTGTTTGGGACAATGATTATGTACCTTCTGTTTGGGATTATCATCACTCACCGTAAAGGTCAATACAGACATACTAAATCCAATGGCGTTGCCATGCACTCACTAGACAAAAAGTAGTATAACCTCATCAGTTTGTTTCTTTTCTTCTTCTTTTTTTCCTTCCTTGTTCTGTTCAATTGAACATTTTCATATACACACACACGCATGGCTGCAAAATAGCATAAAGAAAAAAGTTAATATGCATGGTAATCTGCTTTTTACTTTTTGTTCATTTCTTAATTTGTGGGATTTGTTCTTTTTTTTACCCTTTTCCAACAAGTCTATGCACTTAGGGGAATACACAATCTTTAATCGCTGCTATGTTTCACAACCATTAAAAAGACTTGCCACTATCGCTGCTATGTTTTTCTTTTCCTCAAATATATTTTATATAGACTATGATCGGTAATATATAAAATTAGTATGCAATTCAAAAGTTGTAGCGAATCATATTTACCAAAATACTGCCATTCATGTTTTTCTTGTTAGATTGCGATTCAAGTTAACTATGCTACCAACCAATGTTTAATAGTATTTTAGTTTTGCAGTAAACTAAAATTTTCTTGCCTAGTTATGCATGGTTGCATCGCTGAAAAAAACATCAGTAGGTGACATTACCTTAGGACTTTTAGATCTACATCTGCCTCATGAAAACGAAGTGATCCGTTTCTTTAAAACAATTATACAAACAAAACCTTAATTTATACATATTACAATACTAAATAGAGACTATAACTACTCTTCCTTCAACATATGACACGGGACAACATCCTGAAGAAGTCCATTATCTCTAACCAAACCTCGACTCTTCTTCACACGTTCATCATCACCATACCCATGTGTGTGGCTGTTAACGTACTGTCCGACTCCTCCAAAACAAGACAAGACTTCTTGTTGTTGGTGGTAATGGACAAGCTGTTGGAACTGAGGAGATATTAGTGTTGAGCTCTCCATTGGAAACCCAAAGTTACCACCAAGATTTGAAGCAACTCCTGACGATCCGAAGAAGCCTCCACCGGGGACTGGACGAGACATGAGTGGACTAATGTGTGTGTGTTGACCTTCGTAGGTCGTAACCACAGTGCTTGGATCTCTGAATGATCTCTCTACTCTCTTCTTCACGTTACATGAAGCTGTTGTGCAACGGTAGTAACTCCTACAAAACAAAACACCATCATATATTATATATACAAAAATTAGCTTCATACACTTAGGGTTTAACAATATTCTCATTGTTTACCTAGGAAAAGGACTGTTTTTGACTGCTTTCTGACCATATTTTCTCCAGCGATAACCATCTTCGAGATGATCAACCTCACTCTTTGTCATGAAGGCTACTCTTGGCTCTCTCTGTCTCTTCAGGCTATTATTCTTTGGTTTCACCCTGTTCATACACAATAAAACATATATTTTAAAATGCTTTACGTAATGAAACCATTTTCTCTCTAACTCTATTTCTCCAACTTATTAATTTTCCGCCCATTATAAAGAAAAGTATATTCACTTTCAATGAGACAAAAATGAGACTCTTACTGTTTATTAGTATCACTCTTCTTATGTCCCTCTTCTTCTTCTTGGTCTTCTCTTTTAGCTTTCTCTTCGTTTGCATCCTCGCTTGACGCCGAAGAAAACGAGGAGGAGTTAGGTGTCGCCGGTGAATTTATCAGAAAATGATCCGAACAAAAAGATTCCACCCTTGACGTCACTGACTTATCTGCAGTCGCGTCACCGTTTGACGGTGGAGCTTGAAAGATAGTTGAATCAGCAGAAGGCAGTTTAACAAACGGTTGCGTTTGCGGTTGGAGCGTTTCAAGAAGGAAGGAATGAGGTGAAGCAGCAGCAATGCCCTGAAGCTGATGATGTTGCTGAGAACCTAATAACTCAAATGAATCCCTCTCCGCCGCCATCAAATCTCCAAACTCCCAAACGCTTAGAGACGATGGGTGATAAAAACTAGTAAACTCCATTGCTTTCTTTCCAAGTTTCCAAGAAAGTAAATAAAAGTTGTAAACACGTACCGTTAACTTAAAACAGAGTAGTCGCGCCAGAACAGAGATGGACAAGAAAAAAATATAAACCAATAAAGAAGAGAGGTGATGAGAAAGAAGAGAGGAGAGAGGACTAATTATTGTGCAGGAGTTGATGATGTTTGTCATTGTGTTTGTTTAAATGGGGAGAGCTGGGTTTGATGCTCACCGGCAGTAGCAGGTCGTTATTCAACACGAAAGTTACAGTAACCGGTCACCGGCCAAGTTTTTTCAAAATTGTAGCCATTGGTCAACGCGTTAGTCAGTGAAAACACACAGTGAAAGTTTTAATACGTCCGGTTTTGACTGGTTCAATAGTTAACCGGTTTTAACGCGCTAGTGTGAACGAGAACGAAAATAAATAAAAGGCGTTGGTGTTTGTTTTGGCTGCATGGGAATATTAATGTGAACATAAAACTTGTCTTTTTCTTTAAAACAAAAAAATTCCTTTTAAAGTTCTTTAAATAGCTTAAAGATATATATATCATAGACATATCTCACCGATAAGATGTGTTCCTTTCTCGAGCCAAGATACATTTGTGGACGGTGAGACTGTTGTCCGTGAATATTGATTTCAGTCACAATTATATAAGCAGTGATGTACAAATCAAATTTCATAGTACTGCCTCGGTGTAATTGTAGATGATGGTGGATATGTAAATAATAAGGTCGTTTATTACATCAATTTTTTTTAAAAAAAAAACATTTTGTGATTCACTATGACTTTTGAAGAATGAATAATAATAATAATAATAAAATGGTGGACAATAAGAAAATTCGTATCATATAAATGGAAAAAGGCCGAATTTAATGGACCGCGTGTTCACATCTTCTTTTTGTCCGTTGGAATGTGATTGATTATATGTAAAAAAACTGATAAAAGCCTGCAGCGCAGCTAATATATTCTTCTTGTACAACTTCGTATGGTGGAATTAATGCTATAAAACAACAAAGATAAAAAGGGATTCAGTCTTAAGAAAAATATCCAAATAACGCTCAAAACGTGTAGAACTATAATATAACGTCACTGACCTCACTATGTATATTGTATATTTTCCATTTTGCAAAAAAAAAAAAAATAAAATAAAATAAAATATTTTCCATCTTGCGAAACAGTATCTACTGAATATATGTAGACAAAAATTTATGTAAACAAAAACATATGAAGCTTATTTTTTTTTATTTTTTTTTAAAAGAATATGAAGCTTATTTTAAGGTAGATGAACACGTATACGGCGTTCATGCCTTAAAAATTTCGAAATAAATTAAATAACTTCTCAATGTAGGTAGAGAGACTGTAGAGTCCTGAATTTATTTTAAACTTCAATTTTTGTTATAACCCAAGGCATCTTGATACACACTTATTTGCGTTTTCTCATCACGTTAGTAAGTTTGATTTTAATACATTAGTTGCACCAATTATTGATGTACTTGTGTATATATACAAAATGGCTACTTAATAATTATTTTAATTATAAAACTTGGTGGGTCCAAAGCAAATCCGGAATATATATATTTTTTTTTTAAATCCGGAATATATTAAAACTTAAGGGCCCAGATTTATATAACTCCTGCATGCTTCATGAATTTTTTTTATGTTTATAACCAGCGGTGATCCCTATGACACAAAAAGATAAAGGTAAAAGAAAAGTCATGATTTGAATTTCTCTTTTTGTTTCTTTACCTATTTTCCAAACAGAATTTGCTTTATCCTTTCTAAATTTTTACCTAGGTTTTGTAAATTTATATCAAGAATGAAGTTACTTGTTTTTTGTTCAATGGGAAAAAGAAGAAGAAGACTTAGTCGTGCCTCTGGATAGCGGTTTTGTGTATATTGTGTCTGCCCCTACAAAGATTTATCAGAGTTTGTGTTTAGGATTTTAATTTTTTTTCTCTCTGTTTTTTGTCATTTTCTGTAATTCTGTCAAAAACAAAAAAATTTGGTAATAATAATCTTTACATTTTTACCAAAAAAAAAATAGTGGTTTTGTGTATGTTGTGTTTGCCCCTGCAAAGATTTATTTGAGTTTGTGTTTAGGATTTTAATTTTTTTTTCTCTCTATTTTTTGTCATTTTCAGTAATTCTGGCAAAAATAAAAAATTTTGGTAATAAGAATCTTTACATTTTTATTAAAAAAAAAAGTAAAGAAGACGAAGAAGCATGCACGTGTGGTGTACCATGGGGGAAGAATGAGTAGTGACCCACTCCCGTATAATTTGCTTGCAAACCTAGCTCTTCTTTTGCATGCTTCCATGATTTTGTTTTCCCCTTTGTCAGGGCATCTCTAACAATAATACACCAAATTTGATGTTTTGGTGTCATAATATTTTTGTCATCTCTAACAATTACGTCAAATTTTACATTAAATGTAATATTATATATTATTTGATGTTTTTAATTCTTAAAGTTTTATATTTTTTATTATTTATAATTGATAAATAATTATTTAGTCACATTTCGTTTTATATTTTTTATTATTTATATTATATTATATTTGTTTTTTTAGTATAAATTTTATTTTCTACAATCGTGGGTCATGTAGTTCTCTGGTCTCTATCCGATGCATGTAGCTTATAGGCTTATAGCCTTATAGTATCAGTTTTACCTACCTATATATTGAACTAACCTACAACATTTGTTAGTTGTGTTTTCGCATTAATCTTATACAGTGTTCATTTATTTTGTATGAGTATGAAGTTTGAGTAGATATTTGTTAATGGGAACGTTTTAGAAAAGAAGAAAAGGGTTTCAATCAAGATTGGTAAAACGCGGGGCTCGGTGTTAGCTTTGGGTTGCGCACATTGATGTTGGCGTATGTTACTCCCGCGATTGCAAATATTACACGTATCCCGTTTGTCGGCTCGTCTGTCCTACGATTCCACCTGGGACCTGCCAGAATTCCAGTGGCCCATTTTTATCCTTCATCCGCATACAAATTTTAGATGGACGTGAAATAAAAGGTCCAAAGGTGCAATTTAAATAACGATATTATATATAAACAGGATGATAGAAAAGGTCGATTAGCATCACCGAACGATAAAGATAAATTTATTTATTTATTTTTACAGAAAGGTTGCTTCTTGGATACGTCTAGGATCTCTAAAGCGTCGTAGATAGATATAATAGGAGAAATAAGGGGAATTAAAGTTTTTAAAAGAGCTACTACATTCAAAGTAGATACATAATTTGATAATTATCATTATAATTGTTATATATATTAAATTTTACTCCGGTCACGAGTCACTAGTCTTCCACTATACCACGTATTGCTGCCGCGGTTCATAAAACATTAGTTTAGAATATTGGGACATATATCATATAATATAGTCAGGCCGTTGATATTTGAATTTAAAAGTTAATACTTCACGTTCCACTATATAGATTATATTATTGTTTAGTGTTTATATTAATTTATACATACCCATTGCCACACACAAAACAAATTTGGTATTCTGGTGCACATGGCGTCGAAAGAACTGTATGTGGATGATTACTTTCTCAATGAAAAAATTATATGGATGAACTTTATAATATGTTACAACGTATTCACGTATGTCTCAAATTATTATTAATTACTTCATCCGCTGTTTTTAATATATCATACGTCATATTATAAAGTAGAACACTACAATGTACATAATACGTGACTATATATGCATTTTAAAAATCATATATAATGTATTTAAATCTAATCTAGATCTCGATCCGCGCAACCGCGCGGTTTTTGTTTTCATTTATTTTTATATAAATATTTTGTTTTCAATTCTAAATTGGTATATATTATAATATATGTGTCTATCAATTTTTAAAACATAATAAGTTTACAGTATATTTTTTTCATTGAATAGATTGTTTTAAACTTTCACATGTATTTGTATCTTCTTCTATATATATATTTTCGGATTATTATTTCATTATTAAAATCGTAACTATATATATAAAGATTAGTAAAATATTGTTTTATTGTCATATTCAAAGATATTGTAATTTCACAAATTTGAAAAGTTTTTAAAAAATTAAACTTTTCGCTTCATAGATTTATATTATCGAGTAAATAATTAAATATTTAGTTTTTGTTTAATTTTTAAAATAAACTATATAGTTTAAAATTTGTTTTCATTGGTTTAAGATAGTAAAGATTAATCATTGTTAGATAATATGATTTTTGTTATTTTTTAAAAAATCTTTATAATTTTAAAAGTTAACATATGACAAATATTTAAATATTTAACATATGGAGGTATAGTATTACAACATTAAATTATATCTATTTAATTTATACTATTTATAAATCCAATGAATCATCTATTCTTTAAATCCAATTATTGATGACCCAATAAAAATTTCTGGTAGGTCCAAAATTTAAATGATAACATTAGAGATTAAATGTAATACGATTTTCTAGGAATAAACCTATTAGGTCCATTTTAAAAAAAAAATCACACATGAATTAGGGATGTGAGTTCTGTTTTAATATATAACATGTGTTCTCTATCAAGAGAAACCCTTCCAGAGGAGTAGAGAAGGCATGAATCAAGGGATATGTGACGGTGTTTCTTTTGTTCATGGATACTTTTGTCTCGTGAATTCACAAGTAGCAATCAAATCCCTAATTGAATGCCTTTTTGCTATTTTAATTGAAAGGAAATACTCAAAACGCAACTCGTATCTCATGTGTTGACTCACTTAAGATCTTTTACAATACTAAAATGAAGCTGTGAATGAGTTAAAACAAAAATAGTTAATTAATAAACGTTGTGTTGGTATACGCACATGGGTAAGTTAAGGTAAACGCATTTTGGGATCTTATTTTATTTGTTAATCGCCGCAGCAAACATAATGCCGATTCATATAAAATCATGTCTAGGCATTAACCAGAGAAAAAGACAAAAATAGCACTAAATCAAGTTTATGTTCCCAAACTAGCACTCAAAGTCAAAAGTCACAAAAATA
>NC_027751.1:53515801-53540409 GCF_000695525.1 Brassica oleracea var. oleracea
GTTTAGGGTTTAGGGTTTAGGGTTTAGGGTTTAGAGTTTAGGGTTTAGAGTTTATGGTTTATGGTTTATGGTTTATGGTTTAGGGTTTAGAGTTTATGGTTTAGGGTTTCGAGTTTAGGGTTTAGGGTTTAGAGTTGAGAAATGAGGTTTTGGGGATAAGATTTCAAATTTTGAAAAATAAAAAAAATTAAAATTTTCAAAGGATAAACTTAGAAATGTGCTATTTTGGTCATTTTAGTTTTTGAGTGCTATTTTTGTGATATAAACTTAGAAATGTGCTATTTTGGAGATTTGTTCCATTAACTAATAGGTGCTAACATTATTTTGTTAACTTTTTCACATATATATTCGTGTCCTTAATTTGGTCTCAATACATACACAAGTAACTTAAAATGTAATATATATATATTTGTATCACATGGTATCATAGTTTTTAAATATGGCTATTTTGGTTAATGTCAAACTGCATATAACATCAAGATTATAGTTTTTCGTAGAGAAGCACTGTGGTTGAGGCACTATATCGAAAACAAAGACACACAAGCAGCATTTAACGCAAGACCCATGAAGATGAGAGTAAGCAAAACTAAGAGGAAAAGGTGTTGAGAGGAGTTTCAATATTCCCATATTGAACAATCCACCTAGCTTAATTTGATAGTCCACTAACCCAACAAGATAGAGAGAGAGTTAAAAGAAAATTAAGTTTGAAGGCGCTAAATTATTCCTAAAATATTTTGTCGGACTAATTCAAGCAGATAACTCTATGGGAATTGTTATATGGACCAAACACTCGTGGCGTTAATTCATGGCCTGCATAATACTTACAAAGCCCAACGTTTAACGTTCTTCTCTCGATACACCATCGTCGTGGGTTTTATTGGTACAATACTAATTGTGTTGGTCTCCCTACATTTGTATTTCTTTTCTAACTAAACAGATTCTTCATTGTTTATAAAACATGTGTTGCGTTCTTTCTTATTTATTTACATAGAGGCCTTAATGTTACTTTGCTTCTTCAGACTTGTCTGATCAGAGCTCGTTTTATTTTGTGACCAGACAAGATCATGACCATCCATTGGTTTTTACCAAACAATCATTGCTGTTCATATATACAATAACAATTTCTCCAACGGCTAGCTCAGTATCGTTATTTGTTTAATAATAAAATACATATAGAAGACGTGATACAAAATGCTCTCTCTATTATTGGAAGAGACCGAGAGAGAGCTTCATGGAGACGCAGTACGTCGTCGTTTCTTAGCTGTCTTTGCTGGCTTATTTTTCTCATCATCAGTCTTCTATTTGTTTAAATAATGGGAGCCACTTGAAGGTTAGGGTCTGCGATTTTTGACTACTCAGATCATTCATTCCATCAAACACTTCTCTTATCTTTATATCTGTTGTAAGCCAGCTGAGCCAACCCTGCAAATCAAAAAAAAAAAAAAAAAAAAAAAAAAAATCTCTTAGTATGCTAATGTATCAACGTATGTTTTATATCTTTATATGAAATGATTCGTTTTCATCAAACAACCTAACTTGAAATTACAGACATGGCACCCACTCCTTCATCTTTCCTTCAAACATAAACCTCTAACATCTTTATATGAATGTGTTGTCATTTGTTAACTTGTCAACCTCCTTTCAGACTTTCCGTTTAGATAAAAATGAGTATGGCCGGCGGTGGAAAGTGGCGGAGAGAGGCAGAGCAGTTGGTGGCTAAGCCTTTCAGGCTAGTAACAACAACTCTCCTCAGCCTCCTCCTTCCTCTCTCTTTCCTTCTCCTTAGCCGTCTCTCTTCGGCTTCCTTCCTCTTCTCCTTGCTCAAATCTCCTCCGCCAACGGATTCATATTTCTTCTTCTCTATCTTCCATTACACCAATCCTGCGATCTTGTACGCGGTCGTGTCGTTGATAAGCGTTTACACTCTAGTTCTTGGTCTAACCACCAAGATCACAGCTACAGATCCCAACCGTTTGATTCCTTTATATCCACATACCAGCATAGCATGGCTAACGCTTTTCCTTGTTCAAGTCTCCGTCGGTCTAGGCCTCCAAGTAACGAGTCCTGACGGTTTAATAAACGGAAGCGAACGTAACTTCTTGAGCAGGCTAGTGTTTTTCTTTGGTATTCACGAGGTAATGCTCCTGTGGTGTAGGGTGATCGTTAGACCGGTGGTGGACAGCACGTTGATCAGAGGAGACGCCGGTCGGAACAGGAGAGAAGAGACGGTGGTGGAGAGAGTGGCTTTGGCAGTCAGCTGTGGGACGTTGTGGTGGTGGAAGCTTCGGGATGAGGTAGAGGCTTTGGTTGGTGTGGCAGAGGCTAAAAGAGCATTGTTGTTGCTATTACCAATAGATGGTAACGTCAACGTTGGTTTGGGTGTGGGAACGGTTGATTTTGTGAACTGGTGGTTATACTATATGATTGTGACGATTGGTATGGTTAGGATCGTTAAAGGGTGTTTAGGTTTTGGAATGGTCTTGCTTTTCGAACAAGTTAGTAGAAGAGATCCACGTGAACTTTCTACTGTTGTTGCTCCTGTTTCTACAACTTCTTCTGTTCATTGTGAAGATGAAGGTGACACTAAAGTGTAAGTTGAATGCTTTTTTTTTTGGTCTTACACCTAATACAAAGGTTCAAGTTGTTATTTGTAATGTGATTATGTGAAAGATATTAAACATCTCCTAATAAATATTTTTATCTAATACTATAGATTATATGAAAAATTTGATAAAGACAGGCTTTACATCACATTTCAATAGGAATCATATTAGATGTAACACTAAAAAGGTTTAAAACACAGCTTCTACAAGTATGTGTCTCTTCTTAGAGCCAAACCCAACAATGTGGTTTAGATAAACTTTTCCTTCCTTCACAGTAGCTGACGAGACTATCCGGTGAACCATACCGGTGTTGAACCAACCTGTCACAGTAGCCGTCTGCCACCCGTCTGAGCTCTCGATCAACTTGGCAGAAGGGCTACCTGAAAACACAACAAATAGTTTTTTAAAAAGACTCTAATCCAAATGCAATCAGAACTTAAAGAGTTACCTGCAACAACAATCTTGGTGGGAGACAACAACTCAAGTCCATCACCAAACCTCAGAGTCCCACCATTAACTTCAATGACAGTGACCTTATTACCATCATCCCCATCACCAGTCAGGTCGATCTTGTATAAGAAACCGGAGAAAGTGTGGATGACGACAAGGAAACCGTCAGGGTGATAAACAATGCCGTTAAGAGCCACCAGGTTATTGTACCATCCAGGTGGAGTGAAGAGAGGGCTTTCAATGGTGGAGACAAGCTCTCCACTGACATCAACTTTCCAAATTTTACTTCCTTTTGCATCCGTTACATAAGCATTTCCATGTGCATCAATAGCTACATCGTCTGCAAACGATTTCTCTATACCTACATTCATCAAAACATTATTAGAAAACAAGACACGAAACGAAACGAAGCTCACAGAGAGAGAGAGCTTACTATGGCCGCTAAGCTCAGCGAGGAAGATACGACGCCACGTGGACAGCTCATAGGCAGCTAAAGCGCTGTAACGGTTTCCAAGCAAATCGGCGACAGCGACGAGGAGACGGTTCCTGTCTCGGTCGATAGCGATTCCGAGAGAAGCGTTTCCGGCGAGGTCAGCGTCTTTGACTACAGTGACTTCATCAAGAACGTCGCTGTTACCGTCTCTAGGAACAATCTCTCCGATTCCGCCTCCGTCCATGAAGGAGACGAGGAATCTCCGACCTGCGTCGTCCCATTTAGCGCACTCGCGGAAGAAGCCTGAGCTGTGGTAAGAGAAGACGTGCGTGTAAGGAGCGGCTCGCTCTAGGCAAATGAGGTAAGCTATGGGGACGGCGGAGATAACGAGGAAGAGAGCGACGGAGAAACGGGCGGAGCAAAAAGACGGCGACATTTTTGAAAAAGGAAGAAGAGAGACAGTTGGTGATTGGGTAAGAAGAGAGAACAAGACTTTTAAGTGAAGTGTGGAACATAAAAAGTTGGTAAGCGAACACGTTCGATTAAGACAAGTCCTAATGTGGGGCCGGCTAATTTGGTGGCCCGTTTAATGTAATAATGGGCCCGGAAAGTGTATCTAGAATTCAATACTGACAATGATTTGTACATATCCTCACTTTAATGCATTACTTTATAGGAACTGTTGTTGTTGTATTAAATTGCTGCAAATTCCCAGTTGGTTATAACATCAGATATGATCATATGACTAAAAAATTAGATGTTGTGATAAACTAAAACTTGTTGATAACAAATGATGGGCCGAACAAAATGTGAGCCCAATGAGCCAGTGGGAGAATTCACTAGAGTAGACTTTTTTAAGTCGTGTCCGTCGTACCTACCTGAAGAATCCTTTCATTTGTTCCCGTCGTCTTCTTCCTCCGCACTCAGAATTCGGTAAATCCCCCAAATCCATATTTCTTCACCTCTGTTTATTTATCAGCATTTCTGTTTTATTTGCAGTTTCTTCTTCTTCTAGATATTTTTTTTTTATAAAATGTCTAATTTAGATTATTCTAATCTATTTAGTGAACCCTGATTTCTTTGCGCGAGTTTTGGTTAGCTTTGATGGGTTTTTAATAATGCTTCTGATCAAATCATTTTCGTTTGAAGGAGATACTTTTATGGTTAAAGGATGTAAATGTGGATAATGTCATTAATCAGTGATTGTCTCAAGAAGGAAGATCCATAGACGAAACTGTTCGTTTTTGTATGATAATGTGTAGGTTTGTTTATACGTCCATCTGTTTTGATAAAGAAGAGAGTTAGTCTATGTCTTATATATGAATTTACGTTTCTAGCTTTCTCTTAGTGAACATTGTATGTATGGTCTCTAATCTATCATTTCATGTTTGATCGTTGGGTGGGGGTTATACTGTGTTTCTATATCTAGTTCTCAGTATCATTGTTTCGTTGAGAATAAACTGATCTGTGATTGTGTTTGATACATTTCTTGAGAATATATCTAGTTGGTTGTGAATTACATTTCTTGCATTGGTGTAGTGAAGATTGTAGAGTCTTTTTGGGGTTGTGAAAAAAAAGAAAAAAGAGATGGCAGGACACAGGGTTGCACATGCCACATTGAAAGGTCCAAGCGTTGTCAAGGAGCTAATCATCGGTTTGGCACTCGGTTTAGCTACTGGTGGTCTTTGGAAGATGCACCATTGGAACGAACAGAGGAAAACCAGAGCTTTCTATGACTTGCTTGAGAGAGGTGAGATCAATGTTATTGCCGCCGAAGAGTAATAAAAAAGCTGCACAGAGACTCATTCTGCAAGACCGATGGATGATTTTGAATACTTGCCTTTTCTGTTTCTTAATAACTCTGTGATGGTTTGTTATATCACAAACAGGCTCTAATGTGATGGTTGATTCAGACATAATGTCTCTTGTTTTGTATTCTTGTCTAAGAAACTGTAAAAGGTGAATATTGTGGAACCTTATTCATGGAAAGTGTTTCCAACTTTGTGATTTTTTTAGTTTCCAACACCTTTTTGTACGCATTATTATCGATACGAATGTTTTATGAAAAAAATATAGTTGGTGTTGCATTGTTTCTGCAAGTGCATTCGAAATTCGAATGATGTATCTGCCTATGGTTGCCGACTCTGAAAAAAGCATAACAATTCAACAAACTGAGTCAGCTAATCTTGAAATCTTGTGGTTTTGTTTTCTGATTGGGAATGGTGAGAGAGACATTCTTACCAGAGAAGTGATCTCCTAAACTTGGAGTGGTCTTCATGGTCACCAAACTCCGGATTACCACTACCTGTGGCAGTCGCTACTTTGTCTGCGGAATCTGATTCTTCTTTGGACTGGTCTGGACTTGTGTCTGCATCTGATGTGTTTGGAACACAGTATTTTTGAAGCCAGCGGTCAGTTTCCCAGAGAACGTGCATAATGCTTTCCCGTGCTGAGTACCCATGGCTCTCGTGAGGAAGAATCACAAGGCGGCAAAGAGCACCGTGGCCTTTTAGTGCGTTGAAGAATCTGTCAGACTGTTATACAAAGCATACGAAATGAAAAATAGTTAGAGAGAACCAACGCAAAGAAAATGGGTGTGGAATCTAATCCTTTCCGGTGATTTCTGTTGGAAGTTATTATTACCTGCATTGTTAGAGTTCCTGGGTTATTGTCTTCTTCACCATGGATGAGCAAGATTGGCTTCTTGATTTTATTAGCAGACATGAATGGGCTCATCTCGACATAGACGTTAGTAGCTTCCCACAGTGTTCGGTCCTCGTTCTGTAAAGTTTCAGCCATAGTTAAAGTTTAACCAAAGATAATATCTACCTGAAAGCAGAAAATAAAGCGAGAAAGAATATGGTTATGGTGGCACCTGGAAACCAAAGGGTGTGAGTGTTCTGTTATAAGCCCCAGATCGAGCTATTCCGCAGGAGAAAAGATGAGGAGCATGGGCAAGGAGATTTGCAGTCATAAACGCCCCATAGGAATGTCCCCCAACAGCAATTTTGCTTGGATGAGCCACCTTAAAAAATGGAAGACCAAGAAAATACTAAGTCTTAACACTCTGTGTGGTAAATACAATAGCAAGATGATGGAATTAGGATCAAGCAATGCTTACTCCACGCCTGACGACTTCATCTACGGCAGCCTCGGCACTTGCAACCAACTGCTCTACATACCTAAACAAGGAGACCACATTAGAACCTGTCAAAGTCGAGCACATCTCGGGTTAAGTGTTTTTTTTATATGCCAAGCATGTCACTGCCTTTCATTTAATTTATCTTCTTATATTTGCAGGACACATTGACCAAGAAAATGACGCTGGTTTCCATGTTTTAGCCACCAGCTTGTCAAAAGTAAATATTATACTAGTACCTATCATTAGCCTCTTCATCACCTTCACCGATTATAGGTATCGTAGGTCCAGATAATATAGCGAACCTGCACAATGCAGAAGAATCCATATGTTATAAGCTGACACTCGATCAACTAGCGCAACGAAATAGACTCCAGCAAAAAACAGTATCATGGCTAAACAAGCATAGAAATGGAAAATTTCTTATACCTTCTAGCAAGCCAAAGAAGAGCAGAAGTTGAACCAATGCCTGCAAATTCATTTGGAGAGCCACGGACTTGACTAGCAGCATCTTTGCTCTTGAATTCACCAGGGTAAGACCAAAAGAGACAAGGCAGAGGACCGTCTTTTGATGGATCATAGCCTGGTGGTAGGTATAGTGTTGCAGTAAGCTGAACCCCATCTTTTCGTTGGTACCTGATCATCTCTTTCTGTAACGAAGCCAACTGGGGATAAGGATGAGGAAAGTTTGTAATCTGTTGCACTTTCCTGTCAGGCCAAAGTTGGAGAGAAAATTGGGTGTTCTCAGTTTTTGACTCCTTTGACGTCAAAATTTTCAACTCCTCCATTTTCAAATCCCCCTCTTTCTGGTCAGACATCAAGGCCACAACAGTCTCGAAATACTTTTCCTTGTCGCTCTCCCATATCCGTTCTTTGTTGCCTGTGTTTCTAGATAAATTTTGTATAGAACATTCCCCGTTTGTTACAACATTATGGCGATAAAACCAAGAGAAAAATCAATAAGAAAGAGAAGCCTTTGTCAAGAAGGGCTTACATGTCAAACAAGTCAAGGAAGGGTACATTTCCTTGTGGCGTAGCCCCACTTCCATTCAGCAAGACATAAGTTCCCTCATCATTTTCCTTCTTTATCTTAGCTATTACGTACGTTCCAGCAGCGGTTCTCCTCAGCATGGTTGAGCCAGGATCTGAGTACACATCTTCCGATGATCTATCAAACAAGATGCGTGGAGTGACATCGTTAGATCCAGGAGAGATAACCCACGTCCTTGTCCGTCGTGTTTTATACCATGATTCGTAAACCAAAGCTAATGTATCATCACACCACGAAATGCCTCTGCAGGACATAGAAAGCATCCACGAAGTAAGTCCAATTGGCTAAAAGAAGATGGCATTGATAATCAACAACATTTGCAGCGTTTTTAGTAGTTACCCATAGCGAAGATCAAGCTTGTGCAAAACTTCTGGCTCTTCTCCCGCCAGTGGTTCCGCAGACTGCATATAAACTATATCACGCGGTGAAACTTCCACTTTGGCATCACCTCCATCTTGTGTTTCTGCCCTACATATATCTCAGAGAGTTGTGAATTAATTATTTCTATATCACATTTTGAAACATGTGAAATCACTTTGAATCTCGAATATTTACCAGTAGAGGGTTGACGGCTTGTCAGCTCGCCAATTTATAGAACGCATTCCCTTCCGTACACTATTGGCGACTATGGGAATATCTTCGGCTAGGGGCAAGTCACATAGCTGTCTTACAAATCTACCATCAGCGGTCCAGACTTCCACCTTATTTGGGAATCTACCACAAGGTACAATGAAGGAATATGGCCTGTGAAGTGATGAAATTAGCAAGTACTTATGGTCTGTCGAAGGGTCTAACGATGTGTATACTGCAGGTGGCCCAACTTCCTTCGCTGTACCGTCCAGAGAAGCCAATACTAGCTGCGATGTGGCGTAGTAGTCGAACAAATCAGCATCATATTCATCCTTAAGCAAATCCTGGAACGTTCTAACTTGGACAACACTCTGCTTCTCGTTTGACAGAGTCTTGGGACCAGATGGGACCAAAGGCTTCTTTGGTGGGTCTCCACGAGATGAAGGGATTGTGCTCACCAACAGAGTGGAATCATCAATCCAAACAAAACTCTCGAAAATCGCATTCAGATAAACATCTTGCGACTTAAAAAGTGGTCTAGCTTCCCCAGTCTCAACATCAGCAACCCATACAATAGGCTTACTACTATTCCCGTTCTCATCGACCCGGATGCTGAAAGCCAGATGCTTACCATCACTAGACCACGTAACAAAGTTGATCTTGCCACCGTCCGGAATGCCAGTGATCTCCTTCTCGGGACTCAATGTACCATCAGGCAATAGCTGGTGGATGCCTAAACCAGTGTAGAAAGACATCCTGCTTCTGGTATTGCAATATCCATCGATTCGAACACCAGCAAGCTTCTCCTCAGGTCTGGCTAAATCAGCCAAGGGAGGGAGAGCTCTTCGCTTGAGAAACAAGATCTTATCCCTGTGCGGCGAAAATGACAATGCTGGGACGGGTGGAGCATCGACAATATCTCTGATCTCAGGTGGAGGAAGGCGATAACCAGTGCCTAAAGCCAATTCTACATAACAATCAACCATAAGCGATTCGATTTCAATATCAGATATAATTCATGTTCATGAATCGGATTTGAATCGGCGGAAATGGAGCAATTACCATCATCGTCAGTTGCAGTAACGGAGAGTGAGGCTGAGCCATTAGAGCTGCTACCACCAGCGTCTTCTCCAGCTCCGGGAGATACGGATGCGAGGCAGCGAAGCCTAGAAGCAGCACGAGAAGACATCAGAGAAGTTCCGGAGAATCGTCGAACTCTTGCGCAACAACGGAGCGTGGAGAGCTTGGGAGGTAGAAGAAGGAGAGAAGAAGAGGGCGGAGATGAATGGCAGAGAGGCGAGAGGGATAAACGATGACAAGCTCTTTGAAACCGCATCATCTTCTCTCTCTCTCTCTCTCTCTCTTTTTTGTATTATTCTCACTTTTTTTAAAGTGCGATGGTTGTTGTTGATGATTCGACGGTTGTCAATATTATCGTATCCAATCAATAATCATTAACATGAAAATATCGGTAAAGGCAAGGGTAAAGATACAGCCATACCATATTAGAGAACGTCACTGCTTATGTGGGTCTCATCTGTGGCCCAACTATCCCTTCTTTTCTTGAGTATGGCCCAACAAGTATTCCAATCCGGGTTCAGTTTTTTTGATTTTTTTTGTTTATAAAATTTAGTTACCATATTAGATCCATATATAATTTGATTTGATTTAGTTTTTATATCATTGGTTTTCGATTTTATATCAAAAAACCATATACATATATCATATTTGATGATAAATTAGTTTATATGATTAGAAATCAGATTTATTAAAATATAAATATATATTTTTTATTTTAACTTTTAAATATAATATTTTCTGTTTTAATTAACTATTAAAAAGAAAAATAAGAAAATAGTAATATCATAATGTTATTATATAAATATATTTAGAACAAATACTTACCAATAAAAATAAAAATCATGTTTTATTTAATTTTATTAAAATGAGAAAAACAACATTTTGAATTAAAACAAAGTAACAAATTATAAAAATCAATGTTTTAATTATGAATATCATATTAATAAAATTAATTATGTATATGTTACTAATTTTATTAAAAAAATATATATAAGTATACTAATATATTTTAATTAATTTGGTTCTTCGACTTATTCGGTTGGATCAGTATATACCGAACCATATACATATACACTACTGCGGTCTATTTGGTTTATTTGGTACTACCAAATCCAAACCACTTTCTCTATTTCGGTTTGATTCGGTATTAATTTGTTCGGTTTTACCGGATTGAACACCCCTTTGACAGTTTTGCGAAAAGTAAAATATCATCTTTTTTTTCTTTTACTCTGTGCATTTTTTGTAAAATATCATAAGGTTGAATTTTTGCAGGGAAAATTAATATGGAAAATAAACTATTTTCACACTTGGTGAACTATTTTTATTCAAAATATCTAAATACACGCGGCGTAATATGGTTGGTTGTTAAGTGATAAGCGGATTGTGTTCACATAGCTCAATAATAACAAGAGGCAGTAGTATTTATCTTCTTCTCTTCTCCTTGCGTCAAAAAATTCTCTCCTCTATCCTAAGTCCTCCAGCGATGGCAACCATAGCTGCAACCGGTCTCAACGTCGCAATTCCAAGAGCGTTCGTTCGACCGGTGGCTCGACTATCTGCTCCGGTCCGTTTGAACTACCCGTGGAAATTCAGTTCGATGAACCGGATGGTTATGTCTGTTAAGGCGACATCTGAGGGAGGGATATCGGATAAGGTGGAGAAGAGTATTCAGGAGGCTAAGGAGACTTGCGCCGACGATCCGGTGAGCGGAGAATGCGTGGCAGCGTGGGACGAGGTGGAGGAGCTGAGTGCAGCGGCGAGTCACGCCAGGGACAAGAAGAAGGCTGGTGGATCAGATCCTTTGGAAGAATATTGCAGTGATAATCCTGAGACCGATGAGTGTCGTACTTATGATAACTGAAACATGTTTGAAAACTAGGTACTGTGTCAGATCTTGTTGTTGTTGTTGTTGTCACCTTTCTTGTTTGGTTTGGTTTGATGTTTGTAATATAATAATTAATATGATGAATAGTACAATACATATGAGGTGTTTCGTAGATCTCTACGAGTCTGTGGAGTTGAGTAAGGAATAATTATTTTTTTGAGTTGAAGTTGGTAATGTTCTGAGGCATTTGTATTTGTGTTTGCATGTCTTTTTACCCATATTTTGCGTGGTTATCGACACGCTTGGAGAGTGATGTATCAAACAAAATGATGTGGAACAGATACAAATATTATTGAACGTATAAAAGTTCGATACACCGTAGAAGAGAATTTAAAGAGTTATTTATGAATTGTAGTTGAAGAATATATGATAACAAAATAGCTACAAGAAAAATAAAGCAAAAAATATTTGTAGTTTGAACAGAAAAAGGGCCAATTGTAACACGGATCATGGTCAAGTACAAGTGGTCTAGTAACTTGTGAATGAAATCATGCTGGGCTCGTGAAGACTCGTGAGATAAGTCGATATGTAATACGAGTTGAGTACAAGTAGCCGTGGAAGCAATAAAGAATCATCCATATAGGAGATTGTGCAATGTACCGACATATTGCATTTGGAGGAAATGTTTTTTATTTAACGATTGATTTATATTGATGCCGAATGTTAATGGATAACACTTATCGGCTCCGCAAATATATTGGGCTTTGATAAACATGGGCCGATGTATTATTCGGCATATAGAACATGTTGAAGGCCATCCCACGGTCCTTAACCTCTAAGAAACATTAACACAAGGATTAAATGAAGCAAATCGTGATCTAACAAAAACTGAATTTTGAAAAACCGAAATGTAAAAAAAAATCTATAACAATTTTTTCTTTGTTAAAATATATGATCTTTAAACCAAATGAATTATGAATTATATTTTAAACTCAAAAGAGGCATGAGTACTTGTGTTCATGGTTTTGTGTTGTATCTGAAAGTTTGAATTGGTTTCATTTATATATTTTTGGCGGTAAGAAAAGTAGAGATTAACGGGAATTGCATCGGTACCGTCTCAGTATCAGTTCAGTAAAAAAATGTTATGGGTAAGTAAGTAATAAACGAATTTTAAGAAAAGATAAGCAGACATATATGTTTTGGCCCAGACGTCCGTCATTAACTCCGAAAAGTCATGCATACCCTTGAAGTTTCATACAGTTAAGGAAGATGCCACAGCAAGTAAGGGGTGTATCTGTCTTCTAACACATGCGTAGCCGAGTTTCTTTTCTTTTTCCTCTTTATTAAAAAAAAGTCATAAAAATTGTATTTTCCCAAATTTGCATCACCCAGTAAAAAAAAAGAAGGGGTCACTGCCTTTCTTCCTTGGTTCGCTTAGACCTGGCGATGCCGTACCAGGAGGAGACGCAGACGATTCGTAGAATGTAACGTTGTTGCTTCTGGTCTCCCTCGTTTTCGGTACAATCGGAATCATCTCTCAGGCTTTTCGTGATTCAAATCGAGATTCATATCTCTAGCAACTCGTGGGAGGGTAGCTCGACATAACTAAACCCTAGCTTGTACGAGGTTAGTTATTATTCTTTTTTAGCTGCCAAATGCGAGTTTGTGCTTTCGATCTTAGGGATTTTGATTCGCGAATCGAGATTAGTGATAGAGAATACATCAAAGGGGAGCGAGTAAATTATCTTCGATCCAACTTTCTCTCCTCGCTGGGTTAGGGAAATCTCTCTTGTTCAGGGTTAATTTCTCAGTATATTATTATTGATAGATGATCATCATCTTAGTTAGTTAGTTATATATATATATATATATATTTACTGTTGTGCATGCTCCATTTATCTTTTATTTGACGAAGTTGTGTGTCCTCCTCCTCCACAGGACCACGAGTTAACATGGATTGGATTCACAAATCTACTCCTTGTTTGGACACTTCCAGTTCAGTTCCAGCAAATGTTCCTCCTCTTCAGCGACAGGATAGACTTGCTTGCCATTCTTCGCCAGCCGATGTAGATATGGACCTTAGGGAAGTCTATTTCCTTATACTGCATTTTCTTTCCAACGGCCCCTGCGATCGAACCTTTGGGCATCTGAGAGATGAAATTTTGGAAAAGGGGCTTTTGCCCCGTAGATATCACTCCTGGTGGTCAAGAACTGGCACTTGCACTGCCTGTGCTGACGTTGATGATGATGGCATCTCGCTCCCTTTGAGTTATGATAACTTAGTAGAGAGGTTAGTTAGTTTTCTTCTTCTTCTTTTACTCATTATCTGCCTTGCCCATACCTTTTTGAAATGTTCTGCTATTTGTCATCATGTAACATGTGTGTGGTCCATCAGAATTTTGCATGGCCAACTATTTTGTCCTTCCATCACTTCTGTCTGTCATCATGTTTGTTTTCCGGGCAGGTATCCTCATATTGAAAAGGATCACTTGGTGAACCTTCTCAAACAACTGATTTTAAACCCACCTTTTCCTTCACACCTTAGAGTTGAAGGAAGTACTCTCAATGCTGCTGATGTTCCTACGCTATTGGGATCTGGCTCCTTTTCACTTGTCGATCGTAAGTAGTAACTCCTATCCTTCTACCCTTTTTTCTCTGGATTTGATATGCTTATCCATTAAATTAAGAATAAACAATCAAAAGCATGGGTCTTTGTCGACATGATGTATGGAAAACAGGATTTTTTTTTTCTTTCTATTCAGTTGATTTTATTCCGGTCTCACGTTGTTTGTAGAATGGATCGTTGCCATTAAGGGCAACATGTCCCTCGTGTCTTTGTTTCGGGGACTTGGAAAGAATTTCATAAATGCATAAAACTTAGTAGTGGCTCTTGGGCTGTGCATATTAGAACTTTTTTCTTCTGGTTTTGACAGTCTTTCCCAGGTAACATGACTTATATTTGGATTTTTACTGAAGTAGCTCATGCAGGAGAGATTAAATCTCTCGTCAGGGATGTTTTAACTTGGAAAGTTTCTTTAACCTCTCCAGTTCTTACACAGGCCATTGATTTTTTAATCGTTATTTTTTGTTTGTGAAGATAAAATTATAGAGTCTCAGAAAGCTAGCCATGTTGCATCATACTTACGCTGGCCGCATATGCATGCCGATCAAGTGCGTGGCCTAAGTCTTAGAGAAATTGGAGGAGGTTTCAGAAAACACCACCGTGCTCCGTCCATTATTTCAGCATGTCATGCCATTGCAAAACCATCTACAATGGTTCAAAAGATGCAAAATATAAAGAAGCTCAGAGGACATCGTAATGCTGTTTACTGCGGTATGGTTTCATATGTTGTTTTGTTACTTGTGCAACCTTGAAATTTATACCAATCTTGTTATAGTATCTGGAAGTCACAATTCAGTATGTCCATCGTAGGAGCACCATTTATTTTTATAGAATGTTTTTGTTGGGTAGAACGATAACACTATGGCTTTTTTTCCTTATCGCACAGCTATATTTGATCGTTCTGGAAGATATGTTATCACTGGTTCCGATGACCGGCTTGTCAAAATTTGGTCAATGGAAACTGCGCTTTGCTTGGCTAGCTGCCGCGGCCACGAAGTGAGCTATTGTTTTCCATTGTTTTAAGACAAGAATTATTGACCAGTCTATAAAAATTAATTATCGCCTATGCATATTTCCTGTAGGGTGACATTACAGACTTGGCCGTTAGTTCAAACAATGCTTTGGTTGCATCAGCGTCAAACGATTTTGTGATTCGAGTTGTAAGAATACAATTTTCCAGTCTATAATGTCTACACAGTTTTTATTCATTTGTCAGTTAGATATTATTGCTTTTTTGACAGTGGAGGTTGCCTGATGGAATGCCAATTTCTGTATTGCGGGGACATACTGGAGCTGTTACTGCGATTGCATTCAGTCCCAGACAGGCGTCGGTTTACCAACTTTTATCGTGAGTTCTGTTTAATATGTTTATATTTTAACTAGTTCCTTTCGAACTTTTTTTATCTGTTCAAGACCACCCCCTGGATGTTTAGTTTGAATGTTTCATACTGCTTCGTACATTGGTAATCAGTTATTTGTGCTTTTCTTATCTCTGTAGGTCATCAGATGATGGAACCTGTCGGATCTGGGATGCTAGGTACTCTCAGTGCCTTCCTCGAATCTATGTTCCAAATCCGTTGGATGCTGGCACTGGTAAGGAGGTCGTACACTATTATGTTTTGTTCAATGTTATAAAATGTTCGGTTATAGACTTCATTGGAAGTTTCTCTTAGGAAAAAGCAATTTTCCATCTTCTAACGCGGCATCTACAAGCAATGCATCAAAGAGTCATCAAATACTATGTTGTGCGTACAATGCTAATGGAACCATTTTCGTCACGGGTAGCTCTGACAGCAATGCGAGGGTCTGTGTTAAATTTCTAATTTCAGTTATCCTCCTTCGTGATGTGGAACTGTGGAGGTGATATTTGGTTTTAGTTTGCTTGTTAGTCCTGATTGTCAGTATTTCCATAATCTTGCAGGTTTGGAGTGCCTCAAAATCTAACTTGGATGATGCTGAACAGCCGACTCATGAGCTAGATGTTCTACGTGGCCATGAGAATGATGTCAATTATGTCCAGTTTAGGTATTTTCCAGTGAACATGGTGCCTTTCTTACATTATGCATTTCGTTGGTTCGAAAACAAGAAAAAAATTATAAAATGGTGTGTTTTTCTGTAGTGGCTGTGCTGTGGCTCCAAGATCTTCTACATCTGAGACTCTGAGGGAAGATAGTTACCCAAAGTTTAAGAATTCCTGGTTTGTATCTCATTGTGCTAGTCATTGCACTACCGTCCTTCTATTTTTACTTTGGATCTGGTTAAGGTTTAATACGTTTCATTAACTAGGTTTTGTCATGACAACATAGTAACCTGCTCTCGTGATGGTAGTGCAATTATTTGGACACCAAGATCACGTAAATTCCATGTAAGTTTCTTCAATCTATGGCGGAATGCAATGGTGCTTTACAAGTTCATGCCAGCATATTTGTTTCCATATCAGTTTCCTCCATCGTCAGTTTCCACAACCTCCTCTATGTTACATTTTCAGGGGAAGTCTGGACGCTGGACGAAAGGATATCATTTGAAGGTTCCACCTCCTCCACTTCCTCCACAACCTCCTCGAGGAGGGCCACGCCAGAGGCTTCTTCCAACACCACGGGGTGTCAATATGATTATATGGAGCCTGGATAATCGTTTCGTACTTGCCGCTATCATGGGTAAGTATCATTGAGGAAATATTATAATGCATGGATTTTCAGTTTTATTTCTCCCGGTCTCACTTTGTTTCAGTCGTGATTAGTTGAATACAAAGCACCTAAAAGCGGTGTTTTCGGGCCACCTGTTTGTGTTACGTAAAACTTGCTACGGTTTTCTGTTTCCATTAACGTGTTGGTGTTTATTCAGATTGCAGGATTTGTGTTTGGAATGCTGCTGATGGTAGCTTAGTGCATTGTTTAACAGGTCACAGTGAATCGGTAATAGTCACATAAATTTCTAATTCTTATCCTGATATCTTAGTTGGGGCCAGATGTATGTTAGTTTTTATTTTTAAAAAATTGTATGCTTCACTGTAGTTTATTGTAGTTCTCATTTGATGTTGAACTTCTCCGAATGTCCATTCTTTCGATTGCGTTTATCTTCAAGTTTTCAGTTTAGCCCCCAACTTGCTTTGGGAATTACTGATATTGTATATGATCTGTGTCACTTATGTCCTTTTGGTAGTCCTATGTCTTGGATGTCCACCCTTTCAATCCACGGATTGCTATGAGCGCCGGCTATGATGGGAAAACAATCATCTGGGATGTGAGTTTCGTTTTTTTTTTGCAAAGAATAGTCCTTGATCTTACTAGTAGCATCACTTACCTCCGATATTTTTTTTCTAGATATGGGAGGGTATACCAATCAAAGTATACGATATCGGGCGATTTAAGTTGGTTGATGGAAAGTTTTCACAGTAAGTGACTGATGGAACATGCAGAATAAGATCTTCAATATTATCTGTTACCACATGCATTCGACTCTCGAGTCTGAAACTAGAGGAAATAGT
Organism: Brassica oleracea var. oleracea; assembly: GCF_000695525.1. NCBI lineage: Eukaryota > Viridiplantae > Streptophyta > Magnoliopsida > Brassicales > Brassicaceae > Brassica > Brassica oleracea. The sequence continues at coordinate 53,533,063 of NC_027751.1, forward strand.
CATGTTATGCATTTCCAGTGTGATATACAATATTCATATTTCTTTTAGCAAGACATCTGTTTGTAACAAATTTATTTAGTCGAGTGAAGTGTATCGAATCAATTACTTATGATGTTTTTGTCCTTGGCACTGTGTAGAGATGGGACATCTATTGTGCTTTCTGATGAAGTTGGCCAGATATATTTTCTAAACACGGGACAAGGAGAGTCTCAAAAAGCTGCTAAATACGACCAGGTTGGTGTATTTTGCATCCCAAATGCATAATCATTTTGTTATATATGGCAGTAGTTTCTAGTGATCCTCTATTGCTCTGATCCGTTGTCTTGTCTTGTTTTGTGTAAGTTCTTCCTTGGTGATTACCGTCCTCTTATTCGAGATACCAATGGACATGTTCTTGATCAGGTTGGTTTCAAATACTTGTATCTCCTGTTTTGCTTCTAGTTATTGTTGCGTTCTTTTTAAGAGGGCTCACCGAACCCTGCACACTTTTATGCATTTATCGAATTAAAAAGGCGGAGATGTATGATTGATATCCTTGCAGTTTCATTGTGTGACTAAATTTAAAGCTATAATTTCCATGGTGCAGGAGACTCAGCTTCTTCCCCATCGGAGGAACCTTCAAGATCTTCTTTGTGATTCAAGTTTGTATCCAAAATCTTTATATTTATGTCTTTTATGCAAGATATTGGTTATTCATGGCATATATTCTTGGTTTTTGTGTTAAAATTTTCAGGTATGATTCCGTATCCAGAACCTGACCAGACAATGTTTCAGCAACGCAGACTGGGTGCATTAGGAGTCGAATGGCGTCCTTCCTCGATTAAGTTTTCTGTTGGCCCTGACTTTAGTCTAGGTCAAGATTATATTATGCCTCCTTTGGCAGATCTGGATAGATTGATCGAGCCACTGCCTGAGTTTATAGATGCTATGTACTGGGAACCAGAACATGAAGTTCTGAGTGATGACAATGATTCGGAGTACAATGCTGAAGTTTCCTCTGATGGAGCTAAGGCAAGCCCATGTTCCAACTCTTCAAATGAACTTGAGTGCAGTTCCGAGGACAGTGACATGGAAAATATTTACGAAAATAATTATAATCGGAAAAGACGAAGACAACATCCTAGAGTATGTTTTGTTCATCTCATGCGATTTTGTTATTTGTTATCTATTGACTAACTCCCGTTTTCTCAGGCTGATGTGGCTACTTCTTCTGGAAGGCGTGATAAGAGGATTTTGGATGAGGTTGATAGCTCCGAATTTGGAAAAAAGAGAATCAAAAACCGAAGAATTGGCGTGAAGGCTTCAAAAAGAAGATATTCTGATGTCAAGGAATCACGACCGCAAAGAGCAGCCGCGCAAAATGCTCGGTCCTTGCTTTCAAAAATTTCTGGAAGCTCTTCGGATGAAGCTGATGATTCATCCAGTAGTGACTCTGATAGAAGCGCATCACCTTTGCAACAGTTGGAAAAGCCATCTCAGAAGCTGGAATCTCTTTCAAATGACAAACAAAAGAAAAGATTGATTGTAAAGATTTCGGTTAAGAAGCCAACAGAGTCTGTGGAAAGCAAGAGAGGTGTAATGAGTCAAGCTGATTTGGAGCATGTTTCTTCGAAATCTTTGGAGGATAATCACAAAGTAATTGGTATATACTCTAGAGAAGCTGGGTCAAGTTCTGTAGATGCAAAAGGTGCGTCATGGTGTCAGGATATGCCCCATTCTATGAGTACGCCACAGAGAGAAAAGGCCAATAATCATTTGATTAAATCTTCAGATCAGGACCAGAATATGTGCAAGTGGAGGGAAGAGATTCCTCTTTGTGAATCCACCAAATTAACCGAGTCTGAGAACATTGTAGAAGCTCAAACATCTAATGGGTACGGGAAATCTGGTTATGATTACTAAGAAAATCTATGCTCATATAAAATTTCCACTATCTAATTCCTTGTATTCTCTCTTGCAGGGATGATGATGATTTGTCAATTGTTGAACCATTCTCTGTTCAGCGAAGACATTGTGATGTAGATACTTCCACGGAAGCCGAGGAGATTATTCCAAAGAAAGTTCGACGACTGAGATTAAAGCTTCGGCACCCCAGCAGTCCTCTAAAAATAGAGCCTGATGAGGTAGCAGATGATTTTGGAGATGGTGGAGAAGGTCTTGCATCCATAGCTCCCTCTTCCACGAATCCTGTTATGGATTCTGAACCTGTGAGAGATAATGTTAGAAACTCTCCTGCTCACAACGCTGAGTTTGGAGAAGCTACAGCCGATGTGATACGTAGGAAGAGATCTATGAGACTGAAGGCCACTTCAAGTCAGTCTAGTGCAAGAAACAGTGTATTACGTTTGAGGTCAGGCTCTGGATCTGTAGATAAAGTAAAGAAACAAGAAGTTCCTTCCACAAGCGCGTATGATGGTGCATCACTTCAAGAATGGCCTTCTACTTCAAGGTCCCGGTCTGCAAGTACCAGCAAACAAAGTCTTAATACTGGGATAAGGTTGAATAATGTATCTAGGAAAGTCTCATGGTTGATGTTGTCAGAACACGAGGAAAGCTGCCGCTATATACCCCAGCTAGGGGATGAAGTTGTTTACTTCAAGCAGGTATGTCCTTTTCTTTTGGCTGGTAGTTTCATGTATTAATTACTTAGATCAAGAGAATTAAATGACAGCTTTCTCTGGTTGTCGTTTCTCAGGGACATAAAGAGTTCCTTGAAAGTAGAGAATTAAATGACAGCGACCGATCAAGGTACCTTCCACGAAACCTAGGAGCGGTAGAGTTTTGTAAAGTCGAGAAACTCAACTACGATACATATCCTGGTTCTGGCGAGAGCTGCTGCAAAATGACTCTCAGGGTTCTGGATTCTTCTTCATCGCATGCCTCTCGGAAAGAGTTCCAACTAACACTGCCTGACCTCATTAATTTTCCGGATTTTATTGTGGAGAAGACTCGATACGATGCTGCAATGAAAACAAACTGGGAAGTCGGGGATGAATGCCGTGTGTGGTGGAGAAACGAGTCCAGTGAAGGCGGTGCTTGGTGGGATGGAAGGATCGAGTCTTCACAGGTTAAGTCCCCTAACTTCCCAGACAGTCCATGGGAGAGATACAAAGTTGTCTATGAAACTGGGGACACGAATCTCCACAGCCCCTGGGAGTTTGACAATCCCCAGTTTCCTTGGGAAAACTCTACCATGGACGAAGAGCCAAGAGAGAAACTACTTTCTTTATTTGCTGGACTAGTGAAGTCAATCAGCAAGCATCAGGTTTTTTTTTTGTCTTCTCTCCCGGCCATTTCTCTATCTTTTTTATCTTTGCTTGACCGTTACTTTTTTTTCTGTTACTATAATATTATTCTTCAGGATAGTTATGGAATCCAAAAGCTAAACGAAGCTGCTCAAAAGATGGATTTCTGCAATAGGTACGCTTTGCTCTCTGCTGCAATCTGACTCTCTTTAAATATGATTCCCTTATATGTAACTCAGCTCCTTTTTGCAGGTTCCCAGTTCCTTTATACCCAGAGCTGATTCACCAGAGAGTAGAGAATCGGTACTACAGAAGTATGGGGTCGTTTAAGCACGACGTGGATGCAATGCTGTCAAACGCTGAATCTTATTTTGGTACAAACTCACATATGCGTTCTAAGATAAAGCGGCTCCGAGATAAAATCACAAAAACGTTGAGAAAGGTTTCACATAGTTGTTGATGATGATATAGTATGTTTGTTTTCTAAACTGCTCCTTTTAGGCTGTGGCCATTTTTTTCTATAAGAATTATATATAGCGAAGAAAACGTAAGAGTTGTCACTTTAGGGAACAAAAGAAACGTTGGTTTTCTTTGGGTGGCACAAGGTTTATGCTATAGATCGGGCCACTTTAGTTCCACGAGACTAACATGTATGTAATAGAAATGCACTCTTTTGTCACAGGAGTGACATAACAAGTCTGGTTTTATTTTGTGCCCATTAAAAGAAGCGACATTGTTTTTTTCTTTTGTTAACTAGTGATGTAAGCAGTTCCGTTTAAAAAGTAGTGAGTTTTGTAACTCAGTCAGTAGAGATGGCCAAAAATATGTTTAGTAACAGTTTCTTGGTTTCCTTCCCCTACAGTTTCCTAAAGAGATAAAAAAGTTAAGGCTCCTCTCTCACACTCCCATAATTTTCGCCAAGAACACAATCATCATCAATCCCCCTTTGAGAGTTTCATTTTAATTAATCGACAAAAGTAAACTTAACACAGACCCCATGGGGCATGCACACACTCTAGCTTGTTTGCCTCGTTCAAAGAGACTGCTTCTTGTTTCTCTCGTAAAAGAGATCTACTTGTGGATTTCTCTTCCTGCTCTCGCAATCCTCTTCTTGAGCCATTTTCTCAGCCAGATTCTTCTGCTTGAAAACAAACCAAAATGGGATCAAATTTTATTGATACAGAAGAGTTGGTCAGAGGAGCAAAGAGGCAAGGATGCTTTACCTTGCGATGATGATCTTCACTTTGGTTATGGAGGAGCATGTTATATTCGTCGTAGCCGGGATAATTGCAAACATGGCAAAAATGCATAGGCTTACCGTACCAGGAGTCTCTAGGCACTATATCAGACAACTGCACACACACACACACAGAGAGGTTACATGACAATGATACAAAAGTGTGTAATGATATGATACAAAAGCTGAAGACTTACCTCCTTTATGTGTTCTTCACTCTTGAGATGAGTGATGAATTCGGCACATATTTCGAAAGTGTCATCGCATATGTCGCAAATGCAGAGAGGTTCATCTTCATCCACGGTCATCATCTCACATGTGATGTTGTCATTCAATAAAGTTTCCCAGACAAACTCTCCCACAAAAACTTTCTGAGCTACTGGCTGCTGGTCAAGGGTAACTGGCCGGCTATCTTTTGGATATACACAAAAAGCAGTGAATCGAGTAGGCCGAAAAAGATAAGGATCAACCATCGTATAATTGCAGGATATCAGCATGACAGTATAAGCCGGAGATGATGGGTTAAGCTGAGACCATTCGCCCAGTAACTTTCTGAAGTCGTTCCCACCTAGAAATAAAAGAAATTACAACACATCTTGTTATAATAGACTAGTAAACAAATCGATATAATAATTATTCCAGAGAGGAGAGGATTTTAATACCGCAGGGAGCGTGGACAAGAACGATTCCAGAGTAAGCTATCTCTTCCAAGAGGTCACTAGAGATGTATTCTAGGTTGCCCATGGCATAGATGACGACTTTAGAACGATGACCCATCTGCTTGTGCACCGCTGATTCTATGCACCCACGCACACGACGAGGGTCAAAACCATCGGGAACCGGACACGTGTTCAGGTCCCACCACACTCCCGTCCGCCTTTGTAACGCCGCATCACCTACCACATTAATCAATCACCATTAATATCCGCTTTAATCTACAAAAAAGTAATCGAAATCCAAAACTACCCACCTCCTCCACCTGCCATATCCAATCGATATCTCAGCCGCAACGAATTTGGGATCGGTTTAGGGTTTCCTGCAACTTTTTCCCGACAGAGAGAGAGAGAGAGAGATCTATTTATTTAGACGACGACGACCTTTCAGAATGCACTATTTATATAAGTTACTAGTTTTTTATAAAAGGAATTATTAGTTTTCCTTGTATTTTTACAAAAACTTGATTGGACTAAAAACCAAAAATATCTATTTTTATTTTTTTTATCACAAAAATAAATTACCTATTTTATTTTGAAAATTTTAATATTTATGAGAATAATTTAATCAAGAGAGAATTGTCTACTGAATAAGCTATTCGTCGTATTAGCGAGGCCATAGAGCAGACGAGTACCTTGACAACCTTCAAGCCGCCAAAATTCTATATCTTTGTTGGGAGTCCGGACCACTACATAATCAAGCCAGTCCATCATACATATTTTACCGACACAGCTGAAATTGTTTACCATAAGGTTTATGATTCAGATGCAGAGATTCCCTTCCGTTCATGAATAAAATATCGTGAACTTCAGGTTGCAGATGTCTCCATAAGTGACTGTCTGCTGAGCCTTTATACAAAAATGGATCAGAGACACTATGAAGAACATATTACTTTAATGTCGGGTGATAAAGGATATTACGGCCACATTGAGAATCTGAGAAGGAAGGAGATGCAGATTGTGTTCATTACGCATGATGTCCTGATATAGATGTTTGTGCTGACCTTACATGTTGCGATTCTACAAATTGCAGTCAGTCAGTCAGTACATCAGCGGTTTTTAAGCAAAAAACAAATTAACTATGCCCTTCACCAACAAAAACAAAATGGTTAGAAAAGGGAAAAATAGGCGGAACCGTCAACTATTACAAGCGGAAGCAGTTGCAGATATTTTGGTTGAATTGTCTCTGATGAGTCTTGGTTTTAGTGCGATTGGAGTAAAGACAAAAGAGGGAGTTGTGCTTGCTGTTGAGAAGCGATTCAACTCACCTTTACTGGTTTGCTTCTTACCTTTGATCTCTTTGTTTCTTAAACTTCTAGTTTGATCAATTCTCTTTGATTTAGCGAATTGCATCTCTGGTGTTGCATTAGATAAGATGAAGTTTAAGCATTCTATGTTTTACTGTATCTCAGTCTATGTTAAAACTACTTACACTGAATCGTATTGGGAACAAGATCAGTTTATGTAAAACAAGTTTATCACCTCGTGTTGACTGGTTTGGCTGTTTACATTGAATCTTTGTTTCTCCTCAAAGTTAATACTACTAGGGGCATTGCCCCTGCGCAAGCGCGGAGTTGTAGACATATTTCTTGTTTCATCTCAATATTTGTTAGGGTTATTGTAGCTGTGAATTTTGCGTTTTGGGTTGATCATTTTTTTTAAGTTTTTTATGGTTATAGGGTTAGAGTTGTGATGATGTACTGTGTATGCACTGTTCTCCACTCATGAAGGACTAAACTGTGTTAGTAATGTGATTAATATAGTTCGTGTTGTTGCTTGCTGTATCACTGAGACTTATTGTTTGTTTGTCTTTTTAATTTGTTACTTGTACTGTTGAGATTACATAAATTATATTAAGGTTGTTGAAAGTACCTTTTGTTTCTGGATATTTTTTCTCCAGTTTAGTTGTGTAAGTTGTGTGTATTAAGTAATAAATTTTTGTATTCTTATTATGTTGGTAATATGTTTTTTTACTTTTAAATTTGTTGGTTTTACCGGACCTTTAAAACAAATATATGAAGGCTTGTAAAAATAACTATAAAATGAGTGACAATTAGTATTTGAGTCTTAATGGGTTTTAAACGAATATATGTATTTTTCATAAGAAGACAATAGCGTTGGCATGTTGACATTGAGCATATAAATTATTTTT
>NC_027751.1:53541087-53541292 GCF_000695525.1 Brassica oleracea var. oleracea
CATGTAATGATTAGCACGTCCGACGGGAGTAAACCCATGAATCACAGAATCTACAAATAATATTATTCAACAAAAATTCAGGAAATAAATTAAAACAATTATGTTAAATAAGTGTTATAGATCGAAGATTAACTTACCTTTTCATCAAGGAAGAGAACCGTGATTCCCACAAACTCCATGTCTTTCTTGAAGTTCAGGGAATCCC